>NW_027192928.1:0-233189 GCF_949987515.2 Delphinus delphis | reverse complement strand
AAGGGCCATCTGAAAAAAGTGTAAAATCCAGAAAGGCAACAGGCCATTGAAAACTGGGAGCCTTGTTATGCTGATGGGCGGGATGTAAATTGCCAACAGACACTTGGGAGAAGTGTATGGTGTTTCCTGAAACATCTAAAAAACAAAGCAACAGAGCCTAGGGCACTTCCACTTATGGTCCTATAGCTTAGGGAAATTAAAATCAAAAAGACACAGCCACCCCAAAGTTTGGAACGGCTCTGTTTAAAAGAACCTCGTTTACAGTACAAGTTCAACATCGCAGAAAGTGAAAAATGGATAAAGAAGTTGTGGTATTCACTTACAAAGCAATATCACTCAGCAATGAAATCTATGTCATCAGGCCCTTAGCAGCACAATGAGTGGATTCAGGTATGATGATTCTAACTGAAATAAGTCACACAGAAAATGAAACATCATAAGATATCAGTAATACACGGAATGGAAACTTGGCTACACAGGAACTGAATTACAGAACAGAACAGGGTCTCAAATTTAGAAAACCAACTTATGCTTGCTTAAGGGTAAAGGTGAGTTGGGGTGCTGCATAAAACCAGAGATTGAAATGAGCACAGATAAAGTTCCTTAAGCCAAATATGGAATAGACAAGAGCTACTCCTTGCTCAACGAAATGGACTCAACACCGCATATTAAACGCCTAAGAATGTACCTGACTTGTAAGTATCTTAAAACCTATGGATTGCTATGTCTCCAAAAGAGAATCAAGCATGTGTACAGGGGCATAAACGCAGCAGTTATAGGATTGGAGAGGTTCGGTGAGCAAATGAAGACCCTTTGAAGTCATATTGCATGGTACCCATTCCACGGGTTTCAACTACCCAGATTTAAGGTATTCTTCCTTCAGCTAAAACATGCATGTGGAACCCAGAGTATGATCAACTGTGTGAACGGGAAACGTGTTCAAATATGTCTCAGTTTTCCTACCCTGGTACTCGGGTGCAACATTCCAGATGCTTTACTAACACTCTCCCCACTTGGAGAGTCAGTCCCTTTAACCTCCTGTTTGGCCCAGTTTGCAATTTCTGCGGAAGATGAACAGGAATAGCGAGAACCAATGAGAGGCTAGCTGGAGGTGTCTGGACGGGCAAATTTAACTCTCATTTCCCACCAGGAAGAGGAATTAAACAAAGGCTCAGCATGCCGGGCCGGAACCAGATTAGGGCCTGAAGCCATCCTGCGGTGTTGCGGCCAGGTCACAAGAAAGCGAGTTGAAGAAAGGAGCTCAGGGGCACTGTAATTCACAAACCTGCAGAGTTATAAATGACAGCTATCGTCCAAAAATAGACTGAAGTAAGGCTGCCAAGAGGACTTGAAAGCGGGGCAGAATTGCAGGAAACCGATTTCAGGAGGTAGACTGGAATTGCATTGAAAGCATAGGAAAAGAGGCAGAACGTCCACAATGATGCACTTGGCCAAAAAGGGCGTATGCGTTTTTTCCTGAATATATTCAGGAAAAAACGCATACGCCCTTTTTGGCCAACCAAGCAAGCTTGCAAAGGAAATCTGCACTACAATGAAGTCTCACTTCCCCCCGGTCAAAAGGGCAATCTGAAAAAAGTGTAAAATCCAGAAAGGCAACAGGCCATTGAGAACTGGGAGCCTTGTTATGCTGATGGGCGGGATGTAAATTGCCAACAGACACTTGTGAGAAGTGTATGGTGTTTCCTGAAACATCTAAAAAACAAAGCAACAGAGCCTAGGGCACTTCCACTTATGGTCCTATAGCTTAGGGAAATTAAAATCAAAAAGACACAGCCACCCCAAAGTTTGGAACGGCTCTGTTTACAAGAACCTCGTTTACAGTACAAGTTCAACATCGCAGAAAGTGAAAAATGGATAAAGAAGTTGTGGTATTCACTTACAAAGCAATATCACTCAGCAATGAAATCTGTGTCATCAGGCCCTTAGCAGCACAATGAGTGGATTCAGGTATGATGATTCTAACTGAAATAAGTCACACAGAAAAAGAAACATCATAAGATATCAGTAATACACGGAATGTAAACTTGGCTACACAGGAACTGAATTACAGAACAGAACAGGGTCTCAAATTTAGAAAACCAACTTATGCTTGCTTAAGGGTAAAGGTGAGTTGGGGTGCTGCATAAAACCAGAGATTGAAATGAGCACAGATAAAGTTCCTTAAGCCAAATATGGAATAGACAAGAGCTACTCCTTGCTCAACGAAATGGACTCAACACCCCATATTAAACGCCTAAGAATGTACCTGACTGGTAAGTATCTTAAAACCTATGGATTGCTATGTCTCCGAAAAAGAATCAAGCATGTGTACAGGGGCATAAACGCAGCAGTGATAGGATTGGAGAGGTTCGGTGAGCAAATGAAGACCCTTTGAAGTCATATTGCATGGTACCCATTACACGGGTTTCAACTACCCAGGTTTTAGGTATTCTTCCTTCAGCTAAAACATGCATGTGGAACCCAAGTATGATCAACCATGTGAACGGGAGACGTGTTCAAATATGTCTCAGTTTTCCTCCCCTGGTACTCGGGTGCAACATTCCAGACGCTTTACTAACACTCTCCCCACTTGGAGAGTCAGCGCCTTTAACCTCCTGTTTGGCCCAGTTTGCAATTTCTGCGGAAGATGAACAGGAATAGCGAGAACCAATGAGAGACTAGCTGGAGGTGTCTGGACGGGCAAATTTAACTCTCATTTCCCACCAGGAAGAGGAAATAAGCAAAGGCTCAGCGTGCCGTGCCGGAACCAGATTAGGGCCTGAAGCCATCCTGCGGTGTTGCGGCCAGCTCACAAGAAAGCGAGTTGAAGAGAGGAGCTCAGGGGCACTGTAATTCACAAACCTGCAGTTATAAATGACAGCTAGCGTCCAAAAATAGACTGAAGTAAGGCTGCCAAGAGGACTTGAAAGCGGGGCAGAATTGCAGGGAACCGATTTCAGGAGGTAGACTGGAATTGCATTGAAAGCATAGGAAAAGAGGCAGAACGTCCACAATGATGCACTTGGCCAAAAAGGGCGTATGCTTTTTTCCTGAATATATCCAGGAAAAAACGCATACGCCCCTTTTGGCCAACCAAGCAAGCTTGCAAAGGAAATCTGCACTACAATGAAGTCTCACTTCCCCCCGGTCAAAAGGGCCATCTGAAAAAAGTGTAAAATCCAGAAAGGCAACAGGCCATTGAAAACTGGGAGCCTTGTTATGCTGATGGGCGGGATGTAAATTGCCAACAGACACTTGGGAGAAGTGTATGGTGTTTCCTGAAACATCTAAAAAACAAAGCAACAGAGCCTAGGGCACTTCCACTTATGGTCCTATAGCTTAGGGAAATTAAAATCAAAAAGACACAGCCACCCCAAAGTTTGGAACGGCTCTGTTTAAAAGAACCTCGTTTACAGTACAAGTTCAACATCGCAGAAAGTGAAAAATGGATAAAGAAGTTGTGGTATTCACTTACAAAGCAATATCACTCAGCAATGAAATCTATGTCATCATGCCCTTAGCAGCACAATGAGTGGATTCAGGTATGATGATTCTAACTGAAATAAGTCACACAGAAAATGAAACATCATAAGATATCAGTAATACACGGAATGGAAACTTGGCTACACAGGAACTGAATTACAGAACAGAACAGGGTCTCAAATTTAGAAAACCAACTTATGCTTGCTTAAGGGTAAAGGTGAGTTGGGGTGCTGCATAAAACTAGAGATTGAAATGAGCACAGATAAAGTTCCTTAAGCCAAATATGGAATAGACAAGAGCTACTCCTTGCTCAACGAAATGGACTCAACACCGCATATTAAACGCCTAAGAATGTACCTGACTTGTAAGTATCTTAAAACCTATGAATTGCTATGTCTCCAAAAGAGAATCAAGCATGTGTACAGGGGCATAAACGCAGCAGTTATAGGATTGGAGAGGTTCGGTGAGCAAATGAAGACCCTTTGAAGTCATATTGCATGGTACCCATTCCACGGGTTTCAACTACCCAGATTTATGGTATTCTTCCTTCAGCTAAAACATGCATGTGGAACCCAGAGTATGATCAACCGTGTGAACGGGAAACGTGTTCAAATATGTCTCAGTTTTCCTCCCCTGGTACTCGGGTGCAACATTCCAGACGCTTTACTAACACTCTCCCCACTTGGAGAGTCAGTCCCTTTAACCTCCTGTTTGGCCCAGTTTGCAATTTCTGCGGAAGATGAACAGGAATAGCGAGAACCAATGAGAGGCTAGCTGGAGGTGTCTGGACGGGCAAATTTAACTCTCATTTCCCACCAGGAAGAGGAAATAAGCAAAGGCTCAGCGTGCCGTGCCGGAACCAGATTAGGGCCTGAAGCCATCCTGCGGTGTTGCGGCCAGCTCACAAGAAAGCGAGTTGAAGAGAGGAGCTCAGGGGCACTGTAATTCACAAACCTGCAGTTATAAATGACAGCTAGCGTCCAAAAATAGACTGAAGTAAGGCTGCCAAGAGGACTTGAAAGCGGGGCAGAATTGCAGGGAACCGATTTCAGGAGGTAGACTGGAATTGCATTGAAAGCATAGGAAAAGAGGCAGAACGTCCACAATGATGCACTTGGCCAAAAAGGGCGTATGCTTTTTTCCTGAATATATCCAGGAAAAAACGCATACGCCCTTTTTGGCCAACCAAGCAAGCTTGCAAAGGAAATCTGCACTACAATGAAGTCTCACTTCCCCCCGGTCAAAAGGGCCATCTGAAAAAAGTGTAAAATCCAGAAAGGCAACAGGCCATTGAAAACTGGGAGCCTTGTTATGCTGATGGGCGGGATGTAAATTGCCAACAGACACTTGGGAGAAGTGTATGGTGTTTCCTGAAACATCTAAAAAACAAAGCAACAGAGCCTAGGGCACTTCCACTTATGGTCCTATAGCTTAGGGAAATTAAAATCAAAAAGACACAGCCACCCCAAAGTTTGGAACGGCTCTGTTTACAAGAACCTCGTTTACAGTACAAGTTCAACATCGCAGAAAGTGAAAAATGGATAAAGAAGTTGTGGTATTTACTTACAAAGCAATATCACTCAGCAATGAAATCTATGTCATCAGGCCCTTAGCATCACAATGAGTGGATTCAGGTATGATGATTCTAACTGAAATAAGTCACACAGAAAATGAAACATCATAAGATATCAGTAATACACGGAATGGAAACTTGGCTACACAGGAACTGAATTACAGAACAGAACAGGGTCTCAAATTTAGAAAACCAACTTATGCTTGCTTAAGGGTAAAGGTGAGTTGGGGTGCTGCATAAAACCAGAGATTGAAATGAGCACAGATAAAGTTCCTTAAGCCAAATATGGAATAGACAAGAGCTACTCCTTGCTCAACGAAATGGACTCAACACCGCATATTAAACGCCTAAGAATGTACCTGACTTGTAAGTATCTTAAAACCTATGGATTGCTATGTCTCCAAAAGAGAATCAAGCATGTGTACAGGGGCATAAACGCAGCAGTTATAGGATTGGAGAGGTTCGGTGAGCAAATGAAGACCCTTTGAAGTCATATTGCATGGTACCCATTCCACGGGTTTCAACTACCCAGATTTAAGGTATTCTTCCTTCAGCTAAAACATGCATGTGGAACCCAGAGTATGATCAACCGTGTGAACGGGAAACGTGTTCAAATATGTCTCAGTTTTCCTACCCTGGTACTCGGGTGCAACATTCCAGACGCTTTACTAACACTCTCCCCACTTGGAGAGTCAGTCCGTTTAACCTCCTGTTTGGCCCAGTTTGCAATTTCTGCGGAAGATGAACAGGAATAGCGAGAACCAATGAGAGGCTAGCTGGAGGTGTCTGGACGGGCAAATTTAACTCTCATTTCCCACCAGGAAGAGGAATTAAACAAAGGCTCAGCATGCCGGGCCGGAACCAGATTAGGGCCTGAAGCCATCCTGCGGTGTTGCGGCCAGGTCACAAGAAAGCGAGTTGAAGAAAGGAGCTCAGGGGCACTGTAATTCACAAACCTGCAGAGTTATAAATGACAGCTATCGTCCAAAAATAGACTGAAGTAAGGCTGCCAAGAGGACTTGAAAGCGGGGCAGAATTGCAGGAAACCGATTTCAGGAGGTAGACTGGAATTGCATTGAAAGCATAGGAAAAGAGGCAGGACGTCCACAATGATGCACTTGGCCAAAAAGGGCGTATGCGTTTTTTCCTGAATATATTCAGGAAAAAACGCATACGCCCTTTTTGGCCAACCAAGCAAGCTTGCAAAGGAAATCTGCACTACAATGAAGTCTCACATCTCCCCGGTCAAAAGGGTCATCTGAAAAAAGTGTAAAATCCAGAAAGGCAGGACAGGCCATGGAGAACTGGGAGCCTTGTTATGCTGATGGGCGGGATGTAAATTGCCAACAACCACTCGGGAGAAGTGTATGGTGTTTCCTGAAACATCTAAAAAACAAAGCAACAGAGCCTAGGGCACTGCCACTTATGGTCCTATAGCTTAGGGAAATTAAAATCAAAAAGACACAGCCACCCCAAAGTTTGGAACGGCTCTGTTTACAAGAACCTCGTTTACAGTACAAGTTCAACATCGCAGAAAGTGAAAAATGGATAAAGAAGTTGTGGTATTTACTTACAAAGCAATATCACTCAGCAATGAAATCTGTGTCATCAGGCCCTTAGCAGCACAATGAGTGGATTCAGGTATGATGATTCTAACTGAAATAAGTCACACAGAAAAAGAAACATCATAAGATATCAGTAATACACGGAATGGAAACTTGGCTACACAGGAACTGAATTACAGAACAGAACAGGGTCTCAAATTCAGAAAACCAACTTATGCTTGCTTAAGGGTAAAGGTGAGTTGGGGTGCTGCATAAAACCAGAGATTGAAATGAGCACAGATAAAGTTCCTTAAGTCAAATATGGAATAGACAAGAGCTACTCCTTGCTCAACGAAATGGACTCAACATCGCATATTAAACGCCTAAGAATGTACCTGACTAGTAAGTATCGTAAAACCTATGGATCGCTATGTCTCTGAAAGAGAATCAAGCATGTGTACAGGGGCATAAACGCAGCAGTGATAGGATTGGAGAGGTTCGGTGAGCAAATGAAGACCCTTTGAAGTCATATTGCATGGTACCCATTACACGGGTCTTAACTCTCCAGGTTTAAGGTATTCTTCCTTCAGCTAAAACATGCATGTGGAACCTAGAGTATGATCAACCATGTGATCGGGAGACGTGTTCAAATATGTCTCAGTTTTCCTCCCCTGGTACTCGGGTGCAACATTCCAGACGCTTTACTAACACTCTCCCCACTTGGAGAGTCAGTCCCTTTAACCTCCTGTTTGGCCCAGTTTGCAATTTCTGCGGAAGATGAACAGGAATAGCGAGAACCAATGAGAGGCTAGCTGGAGGTGTCTGCACGGGCAAATTTAACTCTCATTTCCCACCAGGAAGAGGAATTAACCAAAGGCTCAGCATGCCGGGCCGGAACCAGATTAGGGCCTGAAGCCATCCTGCGGTGTTGCGGCCAGGTCACAAGAAAGCGAGTTGAAGAAAGGAGCTCAGGGGCACTGTAATTCACAAACCTGCAGAGTTATAAATGACAGCTATCGTCCAAAAATAGACTGAAGTAAGGCTGCCAAGAGGACTTGAAAGCGGGGCAGAATTGCAGGAAACCGATTTCAGGAGGTAGACTGGAATTGCATTGAAAGCATAGGAAAAGAGGCAGAACGTCCACAATGATGCACTTGGCCAAAAAGGGCGTATGCGTTTTTTCCTGAATATATTCAGGAAAAAACGCATACGCCCTTTTTGGCCAACCAAGCAAGCTTGCAAAGGAAATCTGCACTACAATGAAGTCTCACTTCCCCCCGGTCAAAAGGGCCATCTGAAAAAAGTGTAAAATCCAGAAAGGCAACAGGCCATTGAGAACTGGGAGCCTTGTTATGCTGATGGGCGGGATGTAAACTGCCAACAGACACTCGGGAGAAGTGTATGGTGTTTCCTGAAACATCTAAAAAACAAAGCAACAGAGCCTAGGCACTTCCACTTATGGTCCTATAGCTTAGGGAAATTAAAATCAAAAAGACACAGCCACCCCAAAGTTTGGAACGGCTCTGTTTACAAGAACCTCGTTTACAGTACAAGTTCAACATCGCAGAAAGTGAAAAATGGATAAAGAAGTTGTGGTATTTACTTACAAAGCAATATCACTCAGCAATGAAACCTGTGTCATCAGGCCCTTAGCAGCACAATGAGTGGATTCAGGTATGATGATTCTAACTGAAATAAGTCACACAGAAAAAGAAACATCATAAGATATCAGTAATACACGGAATGTAAACTTGGCTACACAGGAACTGAATTACAGAACAGAACAGGGTCTCAAATTTAGAAAACCAACTTATTCTTGCTTAAGGGTAAAGGTGAGTTGGGGTGCTGCATAAAACCAGAGATTGAAATGAGCACAGATAAAGTTCCTTAAGCCAAATATGGAATAGACAAGAGCTACTCCTTGCTCAACGAAATGGACTCAACACCCCATATTAAACGCCTAAGAATGTACCTGACTAGTAAGTATCTTAAAACCTATGGATTGCTATGTCTCCGAAAAAGAATCAAGCATGTGTACAGGGGCATAAACGCAGCAGTGATAGGATTGGAGAGTTTCGGTGAGCAAATGAAGACCCTTTGAAGTCATATTGCATGGTACCCATTACACGGGTCTCAACTCTCCAGGTTTAAGGTATTCTTCCTTCAGCTAAAACATGCATGTGGAACCCAAGAATGATCAACCATGTGAACGGGAGACGTGTTCAAATATGTCTCAGTTTTCCTCCCCTGGTACTCGGGTGCAACATTCCAGACGCTTTACTAACACTCTCCCCAATTGGAGAGTCAGCGCCTTTAACCTCCTGTTTGGCCCAGTTTGCAATTTCTGCGGAAGATGAACAGGAATAGCGAGAACCAATGAGAGGCTAGCTGGAGGTGTCTGGACGGGCAAATTTAACTCTCATTTCCCACCAGGAAGAGGAATTAACCAAAGGCTCAGCATGCCGGGCCGGAACCAGATTAGGGCCTGAAGCCATCCTGCGGTGTTGCGGCCAGGTCACAAGAAAGCGAGTTGAAGAAAGGAGCTCAGGGGCACTGTAATTCACAAACCTGCAGAGTTATAAATGACAGCTATCGTCCAAAAATAGACTGAAGTAAGGCTGCCAAGAGGACTTGAAAGCGGGGCAGAATTGCAGGAAACCGATTTCAGGAGGTAGACTGGAATTGCATTGAAAGCATAGGAAAAGAGGCAGAACGTCCACAATGATGCACTTGGCCAAAAAGGGCGTATGCGTTTTTTCCTGAATATATTCAGGAAAAAACGCATACGCCCTTTTTGGCCAACCAAGCAAGCTTGCAAAGGAAATCTGCACTACAATGAAGTCTCACTTCCCCCCGGTCAAAAGGGCCATCTGAAAAAAGTGTAAAATCCAGAAAGGCAACAGGCCATTGAGAACTGGGAGCCTTGTTATGCTGATGGGCGGGATGTAAATTGCCAACAGACACTCGGGAGAAGTGTATGGTGTTTCCTGAAACATCTAAAAAACAAAGCAACAGAGCCTAGGGCACTTCCACTTATGGTCCTATAGCTTAGGGAAATTAAAATCAAAAAGACACAGCCACCCCAAAGTTTGGAACGGCTCTGTTTACAAGAACCTCGTTTACAGTACAAGTTCAACATCGCAGAAAGTGAAAAATGGATAAAGAAGTTGTGGTATTTACTTACAAAGCAATATCACTCAGCAATGAAACCTGTGTCATCAGGCCCTTAGCAGCACAATGAGTGGATTCAGGTATGATGATTCTAACTGAAATAAGTCACACAGAAAAAGAAACATCATAAGATATCAGTAATACACGGAATGTAAACTTGGCTACACAGGAACTGAATTACAGAACAGAACAGGGTCTCAAATTTAGAAAACCAACTTATTCTTGCTTAAGGGTAAAGGTGAGTTGGGGTTCTGCATAAAACCAGAGATTGAAATGAGCACAGATAAAGTTCCTTAAGCCAAATATGGAATAGACAAGAGCTACTCCTTGCTCAACGAAATGGACTCAACACCCGATATTAAACGCCTAAGAATGTACCTGACTAGTAAGTATCTTAAAACCTATGGATTGCTATGTCTCCGAAAAAGAATCAAGCATGTGTACAGGGGCATAAACGCAGCAGTGATAGGATTGGAGAGGTTCGGTGAGCAAATGAAGACCCTATGAAGTCATATTGCATGGTACCCATTACACGGGTCTCAACTCTCCAGGTTTAAGGTATTCTTCCTTCAGCTAAAACATGCATGTGGAACCCAAGTATGATCAACCATGTGAACGGGAGACGTGTTCAAATATGTCTCAGTTTTCCTCCCCTGGTACTCGGGTGCAACATTCCAGACGCTTTACTAACACTCTCCCCAATTGGAGAGTCAGCGCCTTTAACCTCCTGTTTGGCCCAGTTTGCAATTTCTGCGGAAGATGAACAGGGATAGCGAGAACCAATGAGAGGGTAGCTGGAGGTGTCTGGATGGGCAAATTTAACTCTCATTTCCCACCAGGAAGAGGAAATAAGCAAAGGCTCAGCGTGCCGTACCGGAACCAGATTAGGGCCTGAAGCCATCCTGCGGTGTTGCGGCCAGCTCAAAAGAAAGCGAGTTGAAGAAAGGAGCTCAGGGGCACTGTAATTCACAAACCTGCAGAGTTATAAATGACAGCTATCGTCCAAAAATAGACTGAAGTAAGGCTGCCAAGAGGACTTGAAAGCGGGGCAGAATTGCAGGAAACCGATTTCAGGAGGTAGACTGGAATTGCATTGAAAGCATAGGAAAAGAGGCAGAACGTCCACAATGATGCACTTGGCCAAAAAGGGCGTATGCGTTTTTTCCTGAATATATTCAGGAAAAAACGCATACGCCCTTTTTGGCCAACCAAGCAAGCTTGCAAAGGAAATCTGCACTACAATGAAGTCTCACTTCCCCCCGGTCAAAAGGGCCATCTGAAAAAAGTGTAAAATCCAGAAAGGCAGGACAGGCCATGGAGAACTGGGAGTTTTGTTATGCTGATGGGCGGGATGTAAATTGCCAACAACCACTCGGGAGAAGTGTATGGTGTTTCCTGAAACATCTAAAAAACAAAGCAACAGAGCCTAGGGCACTTCCACTTATGGTCCTATAGCTTAGGGAAATTAAAATCAAAAAGACACAGCCACCCCAAAGTTTGGAACGGCTCTGTTTACAAGAACCTCGTTTACAGTACAAGTTCAACATCGCAGAAAGTGAAAAATGGATAAAGAAGTTGTGGTATTTACTTACAAAGCAATATCACTCAGCAATGAAATCTGTGTCATCAGGCCCTTAGCAGCACAATGAGTGGATTCAGGTATGATGATTCTAACTGAAGTAAGTCACACAGAAAAAGAAACATCATAAGATATCAGTAATACACGGAATGTAAACTTGGCTACACAGGAACTGAATTACAGAACAGAACAGGGTCTCAAATTTAGAAAACCAACTTATGCTTGCTTAAGGGTAAAGGTGAGTTGGGGTGCTGCATAAAACCAGAGATTGAAATGAGCACAGATAAAGTTCCTTAAGTCAAATATGGAATAGACAAGAGCTACTCCTTGCTCAACGAAATGGACTCAACACCGCATATTAAACGCCTAAGAATGTACCTGACTAGTAAGTATCTTAAAACCTATGGATTGCTATGTCTCCGAAAGAGAATCAAGCATGTGTACAGGGGCATAAACGCAGCAGTGATAGGATTGGAGAGGTTCGGTGAGCAAATGAAGACCCTTTGAAGTCATATTGCATGGTACCCATTACACGGGTCTTAACTCTCCAGGTTTAAGGTATTCTTCCTTCAGCTAAAACATGCATGTGGAACCCAAGTATGATCAACCATGTGAACGGGAGACGTGTTCAAATATGTCTCAGTTTTCCTCCCCTGGTACTCGGGTGCAACATTCCAGACGCTTTACTAACACTCTCCCCACTTGGAGAGTCAGCGCCTTTAACCTCCTGTTTGGCCCAGTTTGCAATTTCTGCGGAAGATGAACAGGAATAGCGAGAACCAATGAGAGGCTAGCTGGAGGTGTCTGCACGGGCAAATTTAACTCTCATTTCCCACCAGGAAGAGGAAATAACCAAAGGCTCAGCGTGCCGTGCCGGAACCAGATTAGGGCCTGAAGCCATCCTGCGGTGTTGCGGCCAGGTCACAAGAAAGCGAGTTGAAGAAAGGAGCTCAGGGGCACTGTAATTCACAAACCTGCAGAGTTATAAATGACAGCTATCGTCCAAAAATAGACTGAAGTAAGGCTGCCAAGAGGACTTGAAAGCGGGGCAGAATTGCAGGAAACCGATTTCAGGAGGTAGACTGGAATTGCATTGAAAGCATAGGAAAAGAGGCAGAACGTCCACAATGATGCACTTGGCCAAAAAGGGCGTATGCGTTTTTTCCTGAATATATTCAGGAAAAAACGCATACGCCCTTTTTGGCCAACCAAGCAAGCTTGCAAAGGAAATCTGCACTACAATGAAGTCTCACTTCCCCCCGGTCAAAAGGGCCATCTGAAAAAAGTGTAAAATCCAGAAAGGCAGGACAGGCCATGGAGAACTGGGAGCCTTGTTATGCTGATGGGCGGGATGTAAATTGCCAACAACCACTCGGAAGAAGTGTATGGTGTTTCCTGAAACATCTAAAAAACAAAGCAACAGAGCCTAGGGCACTTCCACTTATGGTCCTATAGCTTAGGGAAATTAAAATCAAAAAGACACAGCCACCCCAAAGTTTGGGACGCCTCCGTTTACAAGAACCTCGTTTACCGTACAAGTTCAATATCACAGAAAGTGAAAAATGGATAAAGAAATTGTGGTACTTACGTACAATGCAGTATCACTCAGCAATGAAATCTATGTCATCAGGCCCGTAGCAGCATAATGAGTGGATTCAGGTATGATGATTCTAACTGAAATAAGTCACACAGAAAAAGAAACATCATAAGATATCAGTAATACACGGAATGTAAACTTGGCTACACAGGAACTGAATTACAGAACAGAACAGGGTCTCAAATTTAGAAAACCAACTTATGCTTGCTTAAGGGTAAAGGTGAGTTGGGGTGCTGCATAAAACCAGAGATTGAAATGAGCACAGATAAAGTTCCTTAAGTCAAATATGGAATAGACAAGAGCTACTCCTTGCTCAACGAAATGGACTCAACACCGCATATTAAACACCTAAGAATGTACCTGACTAGTAAGTATCGTAAAACCTATGGATTGCTATGTCTCCAAAAGAGAATCAAGCATGTGTACAGGGGCATAAACGCAGCAGTGATAGGATTGGAGAGGTCGGTGAGCAAATGAAGACCCTTTGAAATCATATTGCATGGTACCCATTCCACGGGTTTCAACTACCCAGGTTTAAGGTATTCTTCCTTCAGCTAAAACATGCATGTGGAACCTAGAGTATGATCAACCATGTGATCGGGAGACGTGTTCAAATATGTCTCAGTTTTCCTCCCCTGGTACTCGGGTGCAACATTCCAGATGCTTTACTAACACTCTCCCCACTTGGAGAGTCAGCGCCTTTAACCTCCTGTTTGGCCCAGTTTGCAATTTCTGCGGAAGATGAACAGGAATAGCGAGAACCAATGAGAGACTAGCTGGAGGTGTCTGGACGGGCAAATTTAACTCTCATTTCCCACCAGGAAGAGGAATTAACCAAAGGCTCAGCATGCCGGGCCGGAACCAGATTAGGGCCTGAAGCCATCCTGCGGTGTTGCGGCCAGGTCACAAGAAAGCAAGTTGAAGAAAGGAGCTCAGGGGCACTGTAATTCACAAACCTGCAGAGTTATAAATGACAGCTATCGTCCAAAAACAGACTGAAGTAAGGCTGCCAAGAGGACTTGAAAGCGGGGCAGAATTGCAGGAAACCGATTTCAGGAGGTAGACTGGAATTGCACTGAAAGCATAGGAAAAGAGGCAGAACGTCCACAATGATGCACTTGGCCAAAAAGGGCGTATGCGTTTTTTCCTGAATATATTCAGGAAAAAACGCATACGCCCTTTTTGGCCAACCAAGCAAGCTTGCAAAGGAAATCTGCACTACAATGAAGTCTCACTTCCCCCCGGTCAAAAGGGCCATCTGAAAAAAGTGTAAAATCCAGAAAGGCAGGACAGGCCATGGAGAACTGGGAGCCTTGTTATGCTGATGGGCGGGATGTAAATTGCCAACAGACACTCGGAAGAAGTGTATGGTGTTTCCTGAAACATCTAAAAAACAAAGCAACAGAGCCTAGGGCACTGCGACTTATGGTCCTATAGCTTAGGGAAATTAAAATCAAAAAGACACAGCCACCCCAAAGTTTGGGACGCCTCTGTTTACAAGAACCTCGTTTACAGTACAAGTTCAACATCGCAGAAAGTGAAAAATGGATAAAGAAGTTGTGGTATTCACTTACAAAGCAATATCACTCAGCAATGAAATCTATGTCACCAGGCCCTTAGCAGCACAATGAGTGGATTCAGGTATGATGATTCTAACTGAAATAAGTCACACAGAAAAAGAAACAGCATAAGATATCAGTAATACACGGAATGGAAACTTGGCTACAAAGGAACTGAATTACAGAACAGAACAGGGTCTCAAATTTAGAAAACCAACTTATGCTTGCTTAAGTGTAAAGGTGAGTTGGGGTGCTGCATAAAACCAGAGATTGAAATGAGCACAGATAAAGTTGCTTAAGCCAAATATGGAATAAACAAGAGCTACTCCTTGCTCAACGAAATGGACTCAACACCGCATATTAAACGCCTAAGAATGTACCTGACTTGTAAGTATCTTAAAACCTATGGATTGCTATGTCTCCGAAAGAGAATCAAGCGTGTGTACAGGGGCATAAACGCAGCAGTGATAGGATTGGAGAGGTTCGGTGAGCAAATGAAGACCCTTTGGAGTCATATTGCATGGTACCCATTACACGGGTCTCAACTCCCCAGGTTTAAGGTATTCTTCCTTCAGCTAAAACATGCATGTGGAACCCAAGTATGATCAACCATGTGAACGGGAGACGTGTTCAAATATGTCTCAGTTTTCCTCCCCTGGTACTCGGGTGCAACATTCCAGACGCTTTACTAACACTCTCCCTACTTGGAGAGTCAGCGCCTTTAACCTCCTGTTTGGCCCAGTTTGGAATTTCTGCGGAAGATGAACAGGAATAGCGAGAACCAATGAGAGACTAGCTGGAGGTGTCTGGACAGGCAAATTTAACTCTCATTTCCCACCAGGAAGAGGAAATAACCAAAGGCTCAGCATGCCGTACTGGAACCAGATTAGGGCCTGAAGCCATCCTGCGGTGTTGCGGCCAGCTCAAAAGAAAGCGAGTTGAAGAAAGGAGCTCAGGGGCACTGTAATTCACAAACCTGCAGAGTTATAAATGACAGCTATCGTCCAAAAATAGACTGAAGTAAGGCTGCCAAGAGGACTTGAAAGCGGGGCAGAATTGCAGGAAACCGATTTCAGGAGGTAGACTGGAATTGCATTGAAAGCATAGGAAAAGAGGCAGAACGTCCACAATGATGCACTTGGCCAAAAAGGGCGTATGCGTTTTTTCCTGAATATATTCAGGAAAAAACGCATACGCCCTTTTTGGCCAACCAAGCAAGCTTGCAAAGGAAATCTGCACTACAATGAAGTCTCACTTCCCCCCGGTCAAAAGGGCCATCTGAAAAAAGTGTAAAATCCAGAAAGGCAGGACAGGCCATGGAGAACTGGGAGCCTTGTTATGCTGATGGGCGGGATGTAAATTGCCAACAACCACTCGGGAGAAGTGTATGGTGTTTCCTGAAACATCTAAAAAACAAAGCAACAGAGCCTAGGGCACTGCCACTTATGGTCCTATAGCTTAGGGAAATTAAAATCAAAAAGACACAGCCACCCCAAAGTTTGGGACGCCTCTGTTTACAAGAACCTCGTTTACAGTACAAGTTCAACATCGCAGAAAGTGAAAAATGGATAAAGAAGTTGTGGTATTTACTTACAAAGCAATATCACTCAGCAATGAAATCTATGTCATCAGGCCCTTAGCATCACAATGAGTGGATTCAGGTACGATGATTCTAACTGAAATAAGTCACACAGAAAAAGAAACATCATAAGATATCAGTAATACACGGAATGTAAACTTGGCTACACAGGAACTGAATTACAGAACAGAACAGGGTCTCAAATTTAGAAAACCAACTTATGCTTGCTTAAGGGTAAAGGTGAGTTGGGGTGCTGCATAAAACCAGAGATTGAAATGAGCACAGATAAAGTTCCTTAAGTCAAATATGGAATAGACAAGAGCTACTCCTTGCTCAACGAAATGGACTCAACACCGCATATTAAACGCCTAAGAATGTACCTGACTAGTAAGTATCGTAAAACCTATGGATTGCTATGTCTCCAAAAGAGAATCAAGCATGTGTACAGGGGCATAAACGCAGCAGTGATAGGATTGGAGAGGTCGGTGAGCAAATGAAGACCCTTTGAAATCATATTGCATGGTACCCATTCCACGGGTTTCAACTACCCAGGTTTAAGGTATTCTTCCTTCAGCTAAAACATGCATGTGGAACCTAGAGTATGATCAACCATGTGATCGGGAGACGTGTTCAAATATGTCTCAGTTTTCCTCCCCTGGTACTCGGGTGCAACATTCCAGATGCTTTACTAACACTCTCCCCACTTGGAGAGTCAGCGCCTTTAACCTCCTGTTTGGCCCAGTTTGCAATTTCTGCGGAAGATGAACAGGAATAGCGAGAACCAATGAGAGACTAGCTGGAGGTGTCTGGACGGGCAAATTTAACTCTCATTTCCCACCAGGAAGAGGAATTAACCAAAGGCTCAGCATGCCGGGCCGGAACCAGATTAGGGCCTGAAGCCATCCTGCGGTGTTGCGGCCAGGTCACAAGAAAGCAAGTTGAAGAAAGGAGCTCAGGGGCACTGTAATTCACAAACCTGCAGAGTTATAAATGACAGCTATCGTCCAAAAACAGACTGAAGTAAGGCTGCCAAGAGGACTTGAAAGCGGGGCAGAATTGCAGGAAACCGATTTCAGGAGGTAGACTGGAATTGCACTGAAAGCATAGGAAAAGAGGCAGAACGTCCACAATGATGCACTTGGCCAAAAAGGGCGTATGCGTTTTTTCCTGAATATATTCAGGAAAAAACGCATACGCCCTTTTTGGCCAACCAAGCAAGCTTGCAAAGGAAATCTGCACTACAATGAAGTCTCACTTCCCCCCGGTCAAAAGGGCCATCTGAAAAAAGTGTAAAATCCAGAAAGGCAGGACAGGCCATGGAGAACTGGGAGCCTTGTTATGCTGATGGGCGGGATGTAAATTGCAAACAGACACTCGGAAGAAGTGTATGGTGTTTCCTGAAACATCTAAAAAACAAAGCAACAGAGCCTAGGGCACTGCGACTTATGGTCCTATAGCTTAGGGAAATTAAAATCAAAAAGACACAGCCACCCCAAAGTTTGGGACGCCTCTGTTTACAAGAACCTCGTTTACAGTACAAGTTCAACATCGCAGAAAGTGAAAAATGGAT
Source organism: Delphinus delphis (assembly GCF_949987515.2). Lineage (NCBI taxonomy): Eukaryota > Metazoa > Chordata > Mammalia > Artiodactyla > Delphinidae > Delphinus > Delphinus delphis. Next base: position 215,534 of record NW_027192928.1, on the reverse strand, counting down.
AAAGAAGTTGTGGTATTCACTTACAAAGCAATATCACTCAGCAATGAAATCTATGTCACGAGGCCCTTAGCAGCACAATGAGTGGATTCAGGTATGATGATTCTAACTGAAATAAGTCACACAGAAAAAGAAACATCATAAGATATCAGTAATACACGGAATGGAAACTTGGCTACAAAGGAACTGAATTACAGAACAGAACAGGGTCTCAAATTTAGAAAAACAACTTATGCATGCTTAAGGGTAAAGGTGAGTTGGGGTGCTGCATAAAACCAGAGATTGAAATGAGCACAGATAAAGTTGCTTAAGCCAAATATGGAATAGACAAGAGCTACTCCTTGCTCAACGAAATGGACTCAACACCGCATATTAAACGCCTAAGAATGTACCTGACTTGTAATTATCTTAAAACCTATGGATTGCTATGTCTCCGAAAGAGAATCAAGCGTGTGTACAGGGGCATAAACGCAGCAGTGATAGGATTGGAGAGGTTCGGTGAGCAAATGAAGACCCTTTGGAGTCATATTGCATGGTACCCATTACACGGGTCTCAACTCCCCAGGTTTAAGGTATTCTTCCTTCAGCTAAAACATGCATGTGGAACCTAGAGTATGATCAACCATGTGATCGGGAGACGTGTTCAAATATGTCTCAGTTTTCCTCCCCTGGTACTCGGGTGCAACATTCCAGACGCTTTACTAACACTCTCCCCACTTGGAGAGTCAGTCCCTTTAACCTCCTGTTTGGCCCAGTTTGCAATTTCTGCGGAAGATGAACAGGAATAGCGAGAACCAATGAGAGACTAGCTGGAGGTGTCTGGACGGGCAAATTTAACTCTCATTTCCCACCAGGAAGAGGAATTAACCAAAGGCTCAGCATGCCGGGCCGGAACCAGATTAGGGCCTGAAGCCATCCTGCGGTGTTGCGGCCAGGTCACAAGAAAGCGAGTTGAAGAAAGGAGCTCAGGGGCACTGTAATTCACAAACCTGCAGAGTTATAAATGACAGCTATCGTCCAAAAATAGACTGAAGTAAGGCTGCCAAGAGGACTTGAAAGCGGGGCAGAATTGCAGGAAACCGATTTCAGGAGGTAGACTGGAATTGCATTGAAAGCATAGGAAAAGAGGCAGAACGTCCACAATGATGCACTTGGCCAAAAAGGGCGTATGCGTTTTTTCCTGAATATATTCAGGAAAAAACGCATACGCCCTTTTTGGCCAACCAAGCAAGCTTGCAAAGGAAATCTGCACTACAATGAAGTCTCACTTCCCCCCGGTCAAAAGGGCCATCTGAAAAAAGTGTAAAATCCGGAAAGGCAACAGGCCATTGAGAACTGGGAGCCTTGTTATGCTGATGGGCGGGATGTAAATTGCCAACAGACACTTGGGAGAAGTGTATGGTGTTTCCTGAAACATCTAAAAAACAAAGCAACAGAGCCTAGGGCACTTCCACTTATGGTCCTATAGCTTAGGGAAATTAAAATCAAAAAGACACAGCCACCCCAAAGTTTGGAACGGCTCTGTTTACAAGAACCTCGTTTACAGTACAAGTTCAACATCGCAGAAAGTGAAAAATGGATAAAGAAGTTGTGGTATTCACTTACAAAGCAATATCACTCAGCAATGAAATCTATGTCATCAGGCCCTTAGCAGCACAATGAGTGGATTCAGGTATGATGATTCTAACTGAAATAAGTCACACAGAAAAAGAAACATCATAAGATATCAGTAATACACGGAATGGAAACTTGGCTACACAGGAACTGAATTACAGAACAGAACAGGGTCTCAAATTTAGAAAACCAACTTATGCTTGCTTAAGGGTAAAGGTGAGTTGGGGTGCTGCATAAAACCAGAGATTGAAATGAGCACAGATAAAGTTCCTTAAGCCAAATATGGAATAGAAAAGAGCTACTCCTTGCTCAACGAAATGGACTCAACACCGCATATTAAACGCCTAAGAATGTACCTGACTTGTAAGTATCTTAAAACCTATGGATTGCTATGTCTCCGAAAGAGAATCAAGCGTGTGTACAGGGGCATAAACGCAGCAGTGATAGGATTGGAGAGGTTCGGTGAGCAAATGAAGACCCTTTGAAGTCATATTGCATGGTACCCATTACACGGGTCTCAACTCTCCAGGTTTAAGGTATTCTTCCTTCAGCTAAAACATGCATGTGGAACCCAAGTATGATCAACCATGTGAACGGGAGACGTGTTCAAATATGTCTCAGTTTTCCTCCCCTGGTACTCGGGTGCAACATTCCAGACGCTTTACTAACACTCTCCCCACTTGGAGAGTCAGCGCCTTTAACCTCCTGTTTGGCCCAGTTTGCAATTTCTGCGGAAGATGAACAGGAATAGCGAAAACCAATGAGAGGCTAGCTGGAGGTGTCTGGACAGGCAAATTTAACTCTCATTTCCCACCAGGAAGAGGAAATAACCAAAGGCTCAGCATGCCGTACCGGAACCAGATTAGGGCCTGAAGCCATCCTGCGGTGTTGCGTCCAGCTCAAAAGAAAGCGAGTTGAAGAAAGGAGCTCAGGGGCACTGTAATTCACAAACCTGCAGAGTTATAAATGACAGCTATCGTCCAAAAATAGACTGAAGTAAGGCTGCCAAGAGGACTTGAAAGCGGGGCAGAATTGCAGGAAACCGATTTCAGGAGGTAGACTGGAATTGCATTGAAAGCATAGGAAAAGAGGCAGAACGTCCACAATGATGCACTTGGCCAAAAAGGGCGTATGCGTTTTTTCCTGAATATATTCAGGAAAAAACGCATACGCCCTTTTTGGCCAACCAAGCAAGCTTGCAAAGGAAATCTGCACTACAATGAAGTCTCACTTCCCCCCGGTCAAAAGGGCCATCTGAAAAAAGTGTAAAATCCAGAAAGGCAGGACAGGCCATGGAGAACTGGGAGCCTTGTTATGCTGATGGGCGGGATGTAAATTGCAAACAGACACTCGGAAGAAGTGTATGGTGTTTCCTGAAACATCTAAAAAACAAAGCAACAGAGCCTAGGGCACTGCGACTTATGGTCCTATAGCTTAGGGAAATTAAAATCAAAAAGACACAGCCACCCCAAAGTTTGGGACGCCTCTGTTTACAAGAACCTCGTTTACAGTACAAGTTCAACATCGCAGAAAGTGAAAAATGGATAAAGAAGTTGTGGTATTCACTTACAAAGCAATATCACTCAGCAATGAAATCTATGTCACGAGGCCCTTAGCAGCACAATGAGTGGATTCAGGTATGATGATTCTAACTGAAATAAGTCACACAGAAAAAGAAACATCATAAGATATCAGTAATACACGGAATGGAAACTTGGCTACAAAGGAACTGAATTACAGAACAGAACAGGGTCTCAAATTTAGAAAAACAACTTATGCATGCTTAAGGGTAAAGGTGAGTTGGGGTGCTGCATAAAACCAGAGATTGAAATGAGCACAGATAAAGTTGCTTAAGCCAAATATGGAATAGACAAGAGCTACTCCTTGCTCAACGAAATGGACTCAACACCGCATATTAAACGCCTAAGAATGTACCTGACTTGTAATTATCTTAAAACCTATGGATTGCTATGTCTCCGAAAGAGAATCAAGCGTGTGTACAGGGGCATAAACGCAGCAGTGATAGGATTGGAGAGGTTCGGTGAGCAAATGAAGACCCTTTGGAGTCATATTGCATGGTACCCATTACACGGGTCTCAACTCCCCAGGTTTAAGGTATTCTTCCTTCAGCTAAAACATGCATGTGGAACCTAGAGTATGATCAACCATGTGATCGGGAGACGTGTTCAAATATGTCTCAGTTTTCCTCCCCTGGTACTCGGGTGCAACATTCCAGACGCTTTACTAACACTCTCCCCACTTGGAGAGTCAGTCCCTTTAACCTCCTGTTTGGCCCAGTTTGCAATTTCTGCGGAAGATGAACAGGAATAGCGAGAACCAATGAGAGACTAGCTGGAGGTGTCTGGACGGGCAAATTTAACTCTCATTTCCCACCAGGAAGAGGAATTAACCAAAGGCTCAGCATGCCGGGCCGGAACCAGATTAGGGCCTGAAGCCATCCTGCGGTGTTGCGGCCAGGTCACAAGAAAGCGAGTTGAAGAAAGGAGCTCAGGGGCACTGTAATTCACAAACCTGCAGAGTTATAAATGACAGCTATCGTCCAAAAATAGACTGAAGTAAGGCTGCCAAGAGGACTTGAAAGCGGGGCAGAATTGCAGGAAACCGATTTCAGGAGGTAGACTGGAATTGCATTGAAAGCATAGGAAAAGAGGCAGAACGTCCACAATGATGCACTTGGCCAAAAAGGGCGTATGCGTTTTTTCCTGAATATATTCAGGAAAAAACGCATACGCCCTTTTTGGCCAACCAAGCAAGCTTGCAAAGGAAATCTGCACTACAATGAAGTCTCACTTCCCCCCGGTCAAAAGGGCCATCTGAAAAAAGTGTAAAATCCGGAAAGGCAACAGGCCATTGAGAACTGGGAGCCTTGTTATGCTGATGGGCGGGATGTAAATTGCCAACAGACACTTGGGAGAAGTGTATGGTGTTTCCTGAAACATCTAAAAAACAAAGCAACAGAGCCTAGGGCACTTCCACTTATGGTCCTATAGCTTAGGGAAATTAAAATCAAAAAGACACAGCCACCCCAAAGTTTGGAACGGCTCTGTTTACAAGAACCTCGTTTACAGTACAAGTTCAACATCGCAGAAAGTGAAAAATGGATAAAGAAGTTGTGGTATTCACTTACAAAGCAATATCACTCAGCAATGAAATCTATGTCATCAGGCCCTTAGCAGCACAATGAGTGGATTCAGGTATGATGATTCTAACTGAAATAAGTCACACAGAAAAAGAAACATCATAAGATATCAGTAATACACGGAATGGAAACTTGGCTACACAGGAACTGAATTACAGAACAGAACAGGGTCTCAAATTTAGAAAACCAACTTATGCTTGCTTAAGGGTAAAGGTGAGTTGGGGTGCTGCATAAAACCAGAGATTGAAATGAGCACAGATAAAGTTCCTTAAGCCAAATATGGAATAGAAAAGAGCTACTCCTTGCTCAACGAAATGGACTCAACACCGCATATTAAACGCCTAAGAATGTACCTGACTTGTAAGTATCTTAAAACCTATGGATTGCTATGTCTCCGAAAGAGAATCAAGCGTGTGTACAGGGGCATAAACGCAGCAGTGATAGGATTGGAGAGGTTCGGTGAGCAAATGAAGACCCTTTGAAGTCATATTGCATGGTACCCATTACACGGGTCTCAACTCTCCAGGTTTAAGGTATTCTTCCTTCAGCTAAAACATGCATGTGGAACCCAAGTATGATCAACCATGTGAACGGGAGACGTGTTCAAATATGTCTCAGTTTTCCTCCCCTGGTACTCGGGTGCAACATTCCAGACGCTTTACTAACACTCTCCCCACTTGGAGAGTCAGCGCCTTTAACCTCCTGTTTGGCCCAGTTTGCAATTTCTGCGGAAGATGAACAGGAATAGCGAAAACCAATGAGAGGCTAGCTGGAGGTGTCTGGACAGGCAAATTTAACTCTCATTTCCCACCAGGAAGAGGAAATAACCAAAGGCTCAGCATGCCGTACCGGAACCAGATTAGGGCCTGAAGCCATCCTGCGGTGTTGCGTCCAGCTCAAAAGAAAGCGAGTTGAAGAAAGGAGCTCAGGGGCACTGTAATTCACAAACCTGCAGAGTTATAAATGACAGCTATCGTCCAAAAATAGACTGAAGTAAGGCTGCCAAGAGGACTTGAAAGCGGGGCAGAATTGCAGGAAACCGATTTCAGGAGGTAGACTGGAATTGCATTGAAAGCATAGGAAAAGAGGCAGAACGTCCACAATGATGCACTTGGCCAAAAAGGGCGTATGCGTTTTTTCCTGAATATATTCAGGAAAAAACGCATACGCCCTTTTTGGCCAACCAAGCAAGCTTGCAAAGGAAATCTGCACTACAATGAAGTCTCACTTCCCCCCGGTCAAAAGGGCCATCAGAAAAAAGTGTAAAATCCAGAAAGGCAGGACAGGCCATGGAGAACTGGGAGCCTTGTTATGCTGATGGGCGGGATGTAAATTGCCAACAACCACTCGGGAGAAGTGTATGGTGTTTCCTGAAACATCTAAAAAACAAAGCAACAGAGGCTAGGGCACTGCCACTTATGGTCCTATAGCTTAGGGAAATTAAAATCAAAAAGACACAGCCACCCCAAAGTTTGGGACGCCTCTGTTTACAAGAACCTCGTTTACAGTACAAGTTCAATATCGCAGAAAGTGAAAAATGGATAAAGAAGTTGTGGTATTTACTTACAAAGCAATATCACTCAGCAATGAAATCTATGTCATCAGGCCCTTAGCATCACAATGAGTGGATTCAGGTATGATGATTCTAACTGAAATAAGTCACACAGAAAAAGAAACATCATAAGATATCAATAATACACGGAATGTAAACTTGGCTACACAGGAACTGAATTACAGAACAGAACAGGGTCTCAAATTTAGAAAACCAACTTATGCTTGCTTAAGGGTAAAGGTGAGTTGGGGTGCTGCATAAAACCAGAGATTGAAATGAGCACAGATAAAGTTCCTTAAGTCAAATATGGAATAGACAAGAGCTACTCCTTGCTCAACGAAATGGACTCAACACCGCATATTAAACGCCTAAGAATGTACCTGACTAGTAAGTATCTTAAAACCTATGGATTGCTATGTCTCCAAAAGAGAATCAAGCATGTGTACAGGGGCATAAACGCAGCAGTGATAGGATTGGAGAGGTCGGTGAGCAAAGGAAGACCCTTTGAAATCATATTGCATGGTACCCATTCCACGGGTTTCAACTACCCAGGTTTAAGGTATTCTTCCTTCAGCTAAAACATGCATGTGGAACCTAGAGTATGATCAACCATGTGATCAGGAGACGTGTTCAAATATGTCTCAGTTTTCCTCCCCTGGTACTCGGGTGCAACATTCCAGACGCTTTACTAACACTCTCCCCACTTGGAGAGTCAGTCCCTTTAACCTCCTGTTTGGCCCAGTTTGCAATTTCTGCGGAAGATGAACAGGAATAGCGAGAACCAATGAGAGGCTAGCTGGAGGTGTCTGAACGGGCAAATTTAACTCTCATTTCCCACCAGGAAGAGGAAATAACCAAAGGCTCAGCATGCCGGGCGGGAACCAGATTAGGGCCTGAAGCCATCCTGCGGTGTTGCGGCCAGGTCACAAGAAAGCGAGTTGAAGAAAGGAGCTCAGGGGCACTGTAATTCACAAACCTGCAGAGTTATAAATGACAGCTATCGTCCAAAAATAGACTGAAGTAAGGCTGCCAAGAGGACTTGAAAGCGGGGCAGAATTGCAGGAAACCGATTTCAGGAGGTAGACTGGAATTGCATTGAAAGCATAGGAAAAGAGGCCGAACGTCCACAATGATGCACTTGGCCAAAAAGGGCGTATGCGTTTTTTCCTGAATATATTCAGGAAAAAACGCATACGCCCTTTTTGGCCAACCAAGCAAGCTTGCAAAGGAAATCTGCACTACAATGAAGTCTCACTTCCCCCCGGTCAAAAGGGCCATCTGAAAAAAGTGTAAAATCCAGAAAGGCAACAGGTCATTGAGAACTGGGAGCCTTGTTATGCTGATGGGCGGGATGTAAATTGCCAACAGACACTTGGGAGAAGTGTATGGTGTTTCCTGAAACATCTAAAAAACAAAGCAACAGAGCCTAGGGCACTTCCACTTATGGTCCTATAGCTTAGGGAAATTAAAATCAAAAAGACACAGCCACCCCAAAGTTTGGAACGGCTCTGTTTACAAGAACCTCGTTTACAGTACAAGTTCAACATCGCAGAAAGTGAAAAATGGATAAAGAAGTTGTGGTATTCACTTACAAAGCAATATCACTCAGCAATGAAATCTATGTCATCAGGCCCTTAGCAGCACAATGAGTGGATTCAGGTATGATGATTCTAACTGAAATAAGTCACACAGAAAAAGAAACATCATAAGATATCAGTAATACACGGAATGTAAACTTGGCTACACAGGAACTGAATTATAGAACAGAACAGGGTCTCAAATTTAGAAAAACAACTTATTCTTGCTTAAGGGTAAAGGTGAGTTGGGGTGCTGCATAAAACCAGAGATTGAAATGAGCACAGATAAAGTTCTTTAAGCCAAATATGGAATAGACAAGAGCTACTCCTTGCTCAACGAAATGGACTCAACACCCCATATTAAACGCCTAAGAATGTACCTGACTAGTAAGTATCTTAAAACCTATGGATTGCTATGTCTCCAAAAGAGAATCAAGCATGTGTACAGGGGCATAAACGCAGCAGTGATAGGATTGGAGAGGTTCGGTGAGCAAATGAAGACCCTTTGAAGTCATATTGCATGGTACCCATTCCACGGGTTCCAACTACCCAGGTTTAAGGTATTCTTCCTTCAGCTAAAACATGCATGTGGAACCTAGAGTATGATCAACCATGTGATCGGGAGACGTGTTCAAATATGTCTCAGTTTTCCTCCCCTGGTACTCGGGTGCAACATTCCAGACGCTTTACTAACACTCTCCCCACTTGGAGAGTCAGCGCCTTTAACCTCCTGTTTGGCCCAGTTTGCAATTTCTGCGGAAGATGAACAGGAATAGCGAGAACCAATGAGAGGCTAGCTGGAGGTGTCTGGACGGGCAAATTTAACTCTCATTTCCCACCAGGAAGAGGAATTAACCAAAGGCTCAGCATGCCGGGCCGGAACCAGATTAGGGCCTGAAGCCATCCTGCGGTGTTGCGGCCAGGTCACAAGAAAGCGAGTTGAAGAAAGGAGCTCAGGGGCACTGTAATTCACAAACCTGCAGAGTTATAAATGACAGCTATCGTCCAAAAATAGACTGAAGTAAGGCTGCCAAGAGGACTTGAAAGTGGGGCAGAATTGCAGGAAACCGATTTCAGGAGGTAGACTGGAATTGCATTGAAAGCATAGGAAAAGAGGCAGAACGTCCACAATGATGCACTTGGCCAAAAAGGGCGTATGCGTTTTTTCCTGAATATATTCAGGAAAAAACGCATACGCCCTTTTTGGCCAACCAAGCAAGCTTGCAAAGGAAATCTGCACTACAATGAAGTCTCACTTCCCCCCGGTCAAAAGGGCCATCTGAAAAAAGTGTAAAATCCAGAAAGGCAGGACAGGCCATGGAGAACTGGGAGCCTTGTTATGCTGATGGGCGGGATGTAAATTGCCAACAGACACTCCGGAGAAGTGTATGGTGTTTCCTGAAACATCTAAAAAACAAAGCAACAGAGCCTAGGGCACTGCCACTTATGGTCCTATAGCTTAGGGAAATTAAAATCAAAAAGACACAGCCACCCCAAAGTTTGGAACGGCTCTGTTTACAAGAACCTCGTTTACAGTACAAGTTCAACATCGCAGAAAGTGAAAAATGGATAAAGAAGTTGTGGTATTTACTTACAAAGCAATATCACTCAGCAATGAAATCTGTGTCATCAGGCCCTTAGCAGCACAATGAGTGGATTCAGGTATGATGATTCTAACTGAAGTAAGTCACACAGAAAAAGAAACATCATAAGATATCAGTAATACACGGAATGTAAACTTGGCTACACAGGAACTGAATTACAGAACAGAACAGGGTCTCAAATTTAGAAAACCAACTTATGCTTGCTTAAGGGTAAAGGTGAGTTGGGGTGCTGCATAAAACCAGAGATTGAAATGAGCACAGATAAAGTTCCTTAAGTCAAATATGGAATAGACAAGAGCTACTCCTTGCTCAACGAAATGGACTCAACACCGCATATTAAACGCCTAAGAATGTACCTGACTAGTAAGTATCTTAAAACCTATGGATTGCTATGTCTCCGAAAGAGAATCAAGCATGTGTACAGGGGCATAAACGCAGCAGTGATAGGATTGGAGAGGTTCGGTGAGCAAATGAAGACCCTTTGAAGTCATATTGCATGGTACCCATTACACAGGTCTCAACTCTCCAGGTTTAAGGTATTCTTCCTTCAGCTAAAACATGCATGTGGAACCCAAGTATGATCAACCATGTGAACGGGAGACGTGTTCAAATATGTCTCAGTTTTCCTCCCCTGGTACTCGGGTGCAACATTCCAGACGCTTTACTAACACTCTCCCCACTTGGAGAGTCAGCGCCTTTAACCTCCTGTTTGGCCCAGTTTGCAATTTCTGCGGAAGATGAACAGGAATAGCGAGAACCAATGAGAGGCTAGCTGCAGGTGTCTGGACGGGCAAATTTAACTCTCATTTCCCACCAGGAAGAGGAAATAAGCAAAGGCTCAGCGTGCCGTACCGGAACCAGATTAGGGCCTGAAGCCATCCTGCGGTGTTGCGGCCAGCTCAAAAGAAACCGAGTTGAAGAAAGGAGCTCAGGGGCACTGTAATTCACAAACCTGCAGAGTTATAAATGACAGCTATCGTCCAAAAATAGACTGAAGTAAGGCTGCCAAGAGGACTTGAAAGCGGGGCAGAATTGCAGGAAACCGATTTCAGGAGGTAGACTGGAATTGCATTGAAAGCATAGGAAAAGAGGCAGAACGTCCACAATGATGCACTTGGCCAAAAAGGGCGTATGCGTTTTTTCCTGAATATATTCAGGAAAAAACGCATATGCCCTTTTTGGCCAACCAAGCAAGCTTGCAAAGGAAATCTGCACTACAATGAAGTCTCACTTCCCCCCGGTCAAAAGGGCCATCTGAAAAAAGTGTAAAATCCAGAAAGGCAGGACAGGCCATGGAGAACTGGGAGCCTTGTTATGCTGATGGGCGGGATGTAAATTGCCAACAGACACTCGGGAGAAGTGTATGGTGTTGCCTGAAACATCTAAAAAACAAAGCAACAGAGCCTAGGGCACTGCCACTTATGGTCCTATAGCTTAGGGAAATTAAAATCAAAAAGACACAGCCACCCCAAAGTTTGGAACGGCTCTGTTTACAAGAACCTCGATTACAGTACAAGTTCAACATCGCAGAAAGTGAAAAATGGATAAAGAAGTTGTGGTATTTACTTACAAAGCAATATCACTCAGCAATGAAATCTGTGTCATCAGGCCCTTAGCAGCACAATGAGTGGATTCAGGTATGATGATTCTAACTGAAGTAAGTCACACAGAAAAAGAAACATCATAAGATATCAGTAATACACGGAATGTAAACTTGGCTACACAGGAACTGAATTACAGAACAGAACAGGGACTCAAATTTAGAAAACCAACTTATGCTTGCTTAAGGGTAAAGGTGAGTTGGGGTGCTGCATAAAACCAGAGATTGAAATGAGCACAGATAAAGTTCCTTAAGCCAAATATGGAATAGACAAGAGCTACTCCTTGCTCAACGAAATGGACTCAACACCGCATATTAAACGCCTAAGAATGTACCTGACTTGTAAGTATCTTAAAACCTATGGATTGCTATGTCTCCAAAAGAGAATCAAGCATGTGTACAGGGGCATAAACGCAGCAGTGATAGGATTGGAGAGGTTCGGTGAGCAAATGAAGACCCTTTGAAGTCATATTGCATGGTACCCATTCCACGGGTTTCAACTACCCAGGTTTAAGGTATTCTTCCTTCAGCTAAAACATGCATGTGGAACCTAGAGTATGATCAACCATGTGATCGGGAGACGTGTTCAAATATGTCTCAGTTTTCGTACCCTGGTACTCGGGTGCAACATTCCAGACGCTTTACTAACACTCTCCCCACTTGGAGAGTCAGTCCCTTTAACCTCCTGTTTGGCCCAGTTTGCAATTTCGGCGGAAGATGAACAGGAATAGCGAGAACCAATGGAGACTAGCTGGAGGTGTCTGGACGGGCAAATTTAACTCTCATTTCCTACCAGGAAGAGGAATTAACCAAAGGCTCAGCGTGCCATGCCGGAACCAGATTAGGGCCTGAAGCCATCCTGCGGTGTTGCGGCCAGGTCACAAGAAAGCGAGTTGAAGAAAGGAGCTCAGGGGCACTGTAATTCACAAACCTGCAGAGTTATAAATGACAGCTATCGTCCAAAAATAGACTGAAGTAAGGCTGCCAAGAGGACTTGAAAGCGGGGCAGAATTGCAGGAAACCGATTTCAGGAGGTAGACTGGAATTGCATTGAAAGCATAGGAAAAGAGGCAGAACGTCCACAATGATGCACTTGGCCAAAAAGGGCGTATGCGTTTTTTCCTGAATATATTCACGAAAAAACGCATACGCCCTTTTTGGCCAACCAAGCAAGCTTGCAAAGGAAATCTGCACTACAATGAAGTCTCACTTCCCCCCGGTCAAAAGGGCCATCTGAAAAAAGTGTAAAATCCAGAAAGGCAGGACAGGCCATGGAGAACTGGGAGTCTTGTTATGCTGATGGGCGGGATGTAAATTGCCAACAGACACTCGGGAGAAGTGTATGGTGTTTCCTGAAACATCTAAAAAACAAAGCAACAGAGCCTAGGGCACTGCCACTTATGGTCCTATAGCTTAGGGAAATTAAAATCAAAAAGACACAGCCACCCCAATGTTTGGGACGCCTCCGTTTACAAGAACCTCGTTTACCGTACAAGGTCAATATCGCAGAAAGTGAAAAATGGAAAAAGAACTTGTGGTACTTACGTACAATGCAGTATCACTCAGCAATGAAATCTATGTCATCAGGCCCATAGCAGCATAATGAGTGGATTCAGGTACGATGATTCTAACTGAAATAAGTCACACAGAAAAAGAAACATCATAAGATATCAGTAATACACGGAATGTAAACTTGGCTACACAGGAACTGCATTCCAAAACAGAACAGGGTCTCAAATTTAGAAAACCAACTTATGCTTGCTTAAGGGGAAAGGTGACTTGGGGTGCTGCATAAAACCAGGATTGAAATGAGCACAGATAAAGTTCCTTAAGCCAAATATGGAATAGACAAGAGCTACTCCTTGCTCAACGAAATGGACTCAACACCCCATATTAAACGCCTAAGAATGTACCTGACTAGTAAGTATCTTAAAACCTATGGATTGCTATGTCTCCAAAAGAGAATCAAGCGTGTGTACAGGGGCATAAACGCAGCAGTGATAGGATTGGAGAGGTTTGGTGAGCAAATGAAGACCCTTTGAAGTCATATTGCATGGTACCCATTCCACGGGTCTCAACTCTCCAGGATTAAGGTATTCTTCCTTCAGCTAAAACATGCATGTGGAACCCAGAGTATGATCAACCATGTGAACGGGAGACGTGTTCAAATATGTCTCAGTTTTCCTCCCCTGGTACTCGGGTGCAACATTCCAGACGCTTTACTAACACTCTCCCCACTTGGAGAGTCAGCGCCTTTAACCTCCTGTTTGGCCCAGTTTGCAATTTCTGCGGAAGATGAACAGGAATAGCGAGAACCAATGAGAGGCTAGCTGGAGGTGTCTGGACGGGCAAATTTAACTCTCATTTCCCACCAGGAAGAGGAATTAACCAAAGGCTCAGCATGCCGGGCCGGAACCAGATTAGGGCCTGAAGCCATCCTGCGGTGTTGCGGCCAGGTCACAAGAAAGCGAGTTGAAGAAAGGAGCTCAGGGGCACTGTAATTCACAAACCTGCAGAGTTATAAATGACAGCTATCGTCCAAAAATAGACTGAAGTAAGGCTGCCAAGAGGACTTGAAAGCGGGGCAGAATTGCAGGAAACCGATTTCAGGAGGTAGACTGGAATTGCATTGAAAGCATAGGAAAAGAGGCAGAACTTCCACAATGATGCACTTGGCCAAAAAGGGCGTATGCGTTTTTTCCTGAATATATTCAGGAAAAAACGCATACTCCCTTTTTGGCCAACCAAGCAAGCTTGCAAAGGAAATCTGCACTACAATGAAGTCTCACTTCCCCCCGGTCAAAAGGGCCATCTGAAAAAAGTGTAAAATCCAGAAAGGCAACAGGCCATTGAGAACTGGGAGCCTTGTTATGCTGATGGGCGGGATGTAAATTGCCAACAGACACTCGGGAGAAGTGTATGGTGTTTCCTTAAACATCTAAAAAACAAAGCAACAGCGCCTACGGCACTTCCACTTATGGTCCTATAGCTTAGGGAAATTAAAATCAAAAAGACACAGCCACCCCAAAGTTTGGAACGGCTCTGTTTACAAGAACCTCGTTTACAGTACAAGTTCAACATCGCAGAAAGTGAAAAATGGATAAAGAACTTGTGGTACTTACGTACAATGCAGTATCACTCAGCAATGAAATCTATGTCATCAGGCCCGTAGCAGCATAATGAGTAGATTCAGGTACGATGATTCTAACTGAAATAAGTCACACAGAAAAAGAAACATCATAAGATATCACTAATACACGGAATGTAAACTTGGCTACACAGGAACTGAATTCCAAAACAGAACAGGTTCTCAAATTTAGAAAACCAACTTATGCTTACTTAAGGGGAAAGGTGAGTTGGGTTGCTGCATAAAACCAGAGATTGAAATGAGCACAGATAAAGTTCCTTAAGCCAAATATGGAATAGACAAGAGCTACTCCTTGCTCAACGAAATGGACTCAACACCGCATATTAAATGTCTAAGAATGTACCTGACTAGTAAGTATCTTAAAACCTATGGATTGCTATGTCTCCGAAAGAGAATCAAGCATGTGTACAGGGGCATAAACGCAGCAGTGATAGGATTGGAGAGGTTCGGTGAGCAAATGAAGACCCTTTGAAGTCATATTGCATGGTACCCATTCCACGGGTTTCAACTACCAAGGTTTTAGGTATTCTTCCTTCAGCTAAAACATGCATGTGGAACCCAGAGTATGATCAACCATGTGATCGGGAGACGTGTTCAAATATGTCTCAGTTTTCCTCCCCTGGTACTCGGGTGCAACATTCCAGACGCTTTACTAACACTCTCCCGACTTGGAGAGTCAGTCCCTTTAACCTCCTGTTTGGCCCAGTTTGCAATTTCTGCGGAAGATGAACAGGAATAGCGAGAACCAATGAGAGGCTAGCTGGAGGTGACTGGACGGGCAAATTTAACTCTCATTTCCCACCAGGAAGAGGAATTAACCAAAGGCTCAGCGTGCCGTGCCGGAACCAGATTAGGGCCTGAAGCCATCCTGCAGTGTTGCGGCCAGCTCAAAAGAAAGCGAGTTGAAGAAAGGAGCTCAGGGGCACTGTAATTCACAAACCTGCAGAGTTATAAATGACAGCTATCGTCCAAAAATAGACTGAAGTAAGGCTGCCAAGAGGACTTGAAAGCGGGGCAGAATTGCAGGAAACCGATTTCAGGAGGTAGACTGGAATTGCATTGAAAGCATAGGAAAAGAGGCAGAACGTCCACAATGATGCACTTGGCCAAAAAGGGCGTATGCGTTTTTTCCTGAATATATTCAGGAAAAAAACGCATACGCCCTTTTTGGCCAACCAAGCAAGCTTGCAAAGGAAATCTGCACTACAATGAAGTCTCACTTCCCCCCGGTCAAAAGGGCCATCTGAAAAAAGTGTAAAATCCAGAAAGGCAGGACAGGCCATGGAGAACTGGGAGCCTTGTTATGCTGATGGGCGGGATGTAAATTGCCAACAGACACTCGGGAGAAGTGTATGGTGTTTCCTGAAACATCTAAAAAACAAAGCAACAGAGCCTAGGGCACTGCCACTTATGGTCCTATAGCTTAGGGAAATTAAAATAAAAAAGACACAGCCACCCCAAAGTTTGGGACGCCTCTGTTTACAAGAACCTCGTTTACAGTACAAGTTCAACATCGCAGAAAGTGAAAAATGGATAAAGAACTTGTGGTACTTACGTACAATGCAGTATCACTCAGCAATGAAATCTATGTCATCAGGCCCGTAGCAGCATAATGAGTGGATTCAGGTACGATGATTCTAACTGAAATGAGTCACACAGAAAAAGAAACATCATAAGATATCAGTAATACACGGAATGTAAACTTGGCTACACAGGAACTGAATTACAGAACAGAATAGGGTCTCAAATTTAGAAAACCAACTTATGCTTGCTTAAGGGTAAAGGTGAGTTGGGGTGCTGCATAAAACCAGAGATTGAAATGAGCACAGATAAAGTTCCTTAAGCCAAATATGGAATAGACAAGATCTACTCCTTGCTCAACGAAATGGACTCAACACCGCATATTAAACGCCTAAGAATGTACCTGACTAGTAAGTATCTTAAAACCTATGGATTGCTATGTCTCCAAAAGAGAATCAAGCATGTGTACAGGGGCATAAACGCAGCAGTGATAGGATTGGAGAGGTTCGGTGAGCAAATGAAGACCCTTTGAAATCATATTGCATGGCACCCATTACACGGGTCTTAACTCTCCAGGTTTAAGGTATTCTTCCTTCAGCTAAAACATGCATGTGGAACACAAGTATGATCAACCATGTGAACGGGAGACGTGTTCAAATATGTCTCAGTTTTCCTCCCCTGGTACTCGGGTGCTACATTCCAGACGCTTTACTAACACTCTCCCCACTTGGAGAGTCAGCGCCTTTAACCTCCTGTTTGGCCCAGTTTGCAATTTCTGCGGAAGATGAACAGGAATAGCGAGAACCAATGAGAGGCTAGCTGGAGGTGTCTGGACGGGCAAATTTAACTCTCATTTCCCACCAGGAAGAGGAATTAACCAAAGGTTCAGCATGCCGGGCCGGAACCAGATTAGGGCCTGAAACCATCCTGCGGTGTTGCGGCCAGGTCACAAGAAAGCGAGTTGAAGAAAGGAGCTCAGGGGCACTGTAATTCACAAACCTGCAGAGTTATAAATGACAGCTATCGTCCAAAAATAGACTGAAGTAAGGCTGCAAAGAGGACTTGAAAGCGGGGCAGAATTGCAGGAAACCGATTTCAGGAGGTAGACTGGAATTGCATTGAAAGCATAGGAAAAGAGGCAGAACGTCCACAATGATGCACTTGGCCAAAAAGGGCGTATGCGTTTTTTCCTGAATATATTCAGGAAAAAACGCATACGCCCTTTTTGGCCAACCAAGCAAGCTTGCAAAGGAAATCTGCACTACAATGAAGTCTCACTTCCCCCCGGTCAAAAGGGCCATCTGAAAAAAGTGTAAAATCCAGAAAGGCAACAGGCCATTGAGAACTGGGAGCCTTGTTATGCTGATGGGCGGGATGTAAATTGCCAACAGACACTTGGGAGAAGTGT
This sequence comes from Delphinus delphis, assembly GCF_949987515.2. Classification (NCBI taxonomy): domain Eukaryota; kingdom Metazoa; phylum Chordata; class Mammalia; order Artiodactyla; family Delphinidae; genus Delphinus; species Delphinus delphis. Next base: position 198,353 of record NW_027192928.1, on the reverse strand, counting down.
ATGGTGTTTCCTGAAACATCTAAAAAACAAAGCAACAGAGCCTAGGGCACTTCCACTTATGGTCCTATAGCTTAGGGAATTTAAAATCAAAAAGACACAGCCACCCCAAAGTTTGGGACACCTCCGTTTACAAGAACCTCGTTTACAGTACAAGTTCAACATCGCAGAAAGTGAAAAATGGATAAAGAAGTTGTGGTATTTACTTACAAAGCAATATCACTCAGCAATGAAATCTGTGTCATCAGGCCCTTAGCAGCACAATGAGTGGATTCAGGTATGATGATTCTAACTGAAATAAGTCACACAGAAAAAGAAACATCATAAGATATCAGTAATACACGGAATGGAATCTTGGCTACACAGGAACTGAATTACAGAACAGAACAGGGTCTCAAATTTAGAAAAACAACTTATGCTTGCTTAAGGGTAAAGGTGAGTTGGGGTGCTGCATAAAACCAGAGATTGAAATGAGCACAGATAAAGTTCCTTAAGCCAAATATGGAATAGACAAGAGCTACTCCTTGCTCAACGAAATGGACTCAACACCGCATATTAAACGCCTAAGAATGTACCTGACTTGTAAGTATCTTAAAACCTATGGATTGCTATGTCTCCGAAAGAGAATCAAGCATGTGTACAGGGGCATAAACGCAGCAGTGATAGGATTGGAGAGGTTCGGTGAGCAAATGAAGACCCTTTGAAGTCATATTGCATGGTACCCATTACACAGGTCTCAACTCTCCAGGTTTAAGGTATTCTTCCTTCAGCTAAAACATGCATGTGGAACCCAAGTATGATCAACCATGTGAACGGGAGACGTGTTCAAATATGTCTCAGTTTTCCTCCCCTGGTACTCGGGTGCAACATTCCAGACGCTTTACTAACACTCTCCCCACTTGGAGAGTCAGCGCCTTTAACCTCCTGTTTGGCCCAGTTTGCAATTTCTGCGGAAGATGAACAGGAATAGCGAGAACCAATGAGAGGCTAGCTGGAGGTGTCTGGACGGGCAAATTTAACTCTCATTTCCCACCAGGAAGAGGAAATAACCAAAGGCTCAGCGTGCCGTACCGGAACCAGATTAGGGCCTGAAGGCATCCTGCGGTGTTGCGGCCAGCTCAAAAGAAAGCGAGTTGAAGAAAGGAGCTCAGGGGCACTGTAATTCACAAACCTGCAGAGTTATAAATGACAGCTATCGTCCAAAAATAGACTGAAGTAAGGCTGCCAAGAGGACTTGAAAGCGGGGCAGAATTGCAGGAAACCGATTTCAGGAGGTAGACTGGAATTGCATTGCAAGCATAGGAAAAGAGGCAGAACGTCCACAATGATGCACTTGGCCAAAAAGGGCGTATGCGTTTTTTCCTGAATATATTCAGGAAAAAACGCATACGCCCTTTTTGGCCAACCAAGCAAGCTTGCAAAGGAAATCTGCACTACAATGAAGTCTCACTTCCCCCCGGTCAAAAGGGCCATCTGAAAAAAGTGTAAAATCCAGAAAGGCAGGACAGGCCATGGAGAACTGGGAGCCTTGTTATGCTGATGGGCGGGATGTAAATTGCCAACAGACACTCGGGAGAAGTGTATGGTGTTTCCTGAAACATCTAAAAAACAAAGCAACAGAGCCTAGGGCACTGCCACTTATGGTCCTATAGCTTAGGGAAATTAAAATCAAAAAGACACAGCCACCCCAAAGTTTGGGACGGCTCTGTTTACAAGAACCTCGTTTACAGTACAAGTTCAACATCGCAGAAAGTGAAAAATGGATAAAGAAGTTGTGGTATTTACTTACAAAGCAATATCACTCAGCAATGAAATCTATGTCTTCAGGCCCTTAGCATCACAATGAGTGGATTCAGGTATGATGATTCTAACTGAAATAAGTCACACAGAAAAAGAAACATCATAAGATATCAGTAATACACGGAATGTAAACTTGGCTACACAGGAACTGAATTACAGAACAGAACAGGGTCTCAAATTTAGAAAACCAACTTATGCTTGCTTAAGGGTAAAGGTGAGTTGGGGTGCTGCATAAAACCAGAGATTGAAATGAGCACAGATAAAGTTCCTTAAGTCAAATATGGAATAGACAAGAGCTACTCCTTGCTCAACGAAATGGACTCAACACCGCATATTAAACGCCTAAGAATGTACCTGACTAGTAAGTATCGTAAAACCTATGGATTGCTATGTCTCCAAAAGAGAATCAAGCATGTGTACAGGGGCATAAACGCAGCAGTGATAGGATTGGAGAGGTTCGGTGAGCAAATGAAGACCCTTTGAAGTCATATTGCATGGTACCCATTACACGGGTCTCAACTCTCCAGGTTTAAGGTATTCTTCCTTCAGCTAAAACATGCATGTGGAACCCAAGTATGATCAACCATGTGAACGGGAGACGTGTTCAAATATGTCTCAGTTTTCCTCCCCTGGTACTCGGGTGCAACATTCCACACGCTTTACTAACACTCTCCCCACTTGGAGAGTCAGCGCCTTTAACCTCCTGTTTGGCCCAGTTTGCAATTTCTGCGGAAGATGAACAGGAATAGCGAGAACCAATGAGAGGCTAGCTGGAGGTGTCTGGACGGGCAAATTTAACTCTCATTTCCCACCAGGAAGAGGAAATAACCAAAGGCTCAGCGTGCCGTACCGGAACCAGATTAGGGCCTGAAGGCATCCTGCGGTGTTGCGGCCAGCTCAAAAGAAAGCGAGTTGAAGAAAGGAGCTCAGGGGCACTGTAATTCGCAAACCTGCAGAGTTATAAATGACAGCTATCGTCCAAAAATAGACTGAAGTAAGGCTGCCAAGAGGACTTGAAAGCGGGGCAGAATTGCAGGAAACCGATTTCAGGAGGTAGACTGGAATTGCATTGAAAGCATAGGAAAAGAGGCAGAACGTCCACAATGATGCACTTGGCCAAAAAGGGCGTATGCGTTTTTTCCTGAATATATTCAGGAAAAAACGCATACGCCCTTTTTGGCCAACCAAGCAAGCTTGCAAAGGAAATCTGCACTACAATGAAGTCTCACTTCCCCCCGGTCAAAAGGGCCATCTGAAAAAAGTGTAAAATCCAGAAAGGCAGGACAGGCCATGGAGAACTGGGAGCCTTGTTATGCTGATGGGCGGGATGTAAATTGCCAACAACCACTCGGGAGAAGTGTATGGTGTTTCCTGAAACATCTAAAAAACAAAGCAACAGAGCCTAGGGCACTTCCACTTATGGTCCTATAGCTTAGGGAAATTAAAATCAAAAAGACACAGCCACCCCAAAGTTTGGAACGGCTCTGTTTACAAGAACCTCGTTTACAGTACAAGTTCAACATCGCAGAAAGTGAAAAATGGATAAAGAAGTTGTGGTATTTACTTACAAAGCAATATCACTCAGCAATGAAATCTGTGTCATCAGGCCCTTAGCAGCACAATGAGTGGATTTAGGTATGATGATTCTAACTGAAATAAGTCACACAGAAAAAGAAACATCATAAGATATCAGTAATACACGGAATGTAAACTTGGGTACACAGGAACTGAATTCCAAAACAGAACAGGTTCTCAAATTTAGAAAACCAACTTATTCTTGCTTAAGGGTAAAGGTGAGTTGGGGTGCTGCATAAAACCAGAGATTGAAATGAGCACAGATAAAGTTCCTTAAGCCAAATATGGAATAGACAAGAGCTACTCCTTGCTCAACGAAATGGACTCAACACCCCATATTAAACGCCTAAGAATGTACCTGACTAGTAAGTATCTTAAAACCTATGGATTGCTATGTCTCCGAAAGAGAATGAAGCATGTGTACAGGGGCATAAACGCAGCAGTGATAGGATTGGAGAGGTTCGGTGAGCAAATGAAGACCCTTTGAAGTCATATTGCATGGTACCCATTCCACGGGTTTCAACTACCCAGGATTTAGGTATTCTTCCTTCAGCTAAAACATGCATGTGGAACCCAGAGTATGATCAACCATGTGATCGGGAGACGTGTTCAAATATGTCTCAGTTTTCCTCCCCTGGTACTCGGGTGCAACATTCCAGACGCTTTACTAACACTCTCCCCACTTGGAGAGTCAGCGCCTTTAACCTCCTGTTTGGCACAGTTTGCAATTTCTGCGGAAGATGAACAGGAATAGCGAGAACCAATGAGAGGCTAGCTGGAGGTGTCTGGACGGGCCAATTTAACTCTCATTTCCCACCAGGAAGAGGAAATAACCAAAGGCTCAGCGTGCCGTACCGGAACCAGATTAGGGCCTGAAGCCATCCTGCGGTGTTGCGGCCAGCTCAAAAGAAACCGAGTTGAAGAAAGGAGCTCAGGGGCACTGTAATTCACAAACCTGCAGAGTTATAAATGACAGCTATCGTCCAAAAATAGACTGAAGTAAGGCTGCAAAGAGGACTTGAAAGCGGGGCAGAATTGCAGGAAACCGATTTCAGGAGGTAGACTGGAATTGCATTGAAAGCATAGGAAAAGAGGCAGAACGTCCACAATGATGCACTTGGCCAAAAAGGGCGTATGCGTTTTTTCCTGAATATATTCAGGAAAAAAAGCATACGCCCTTTTTGGCCAACCAAGCAAGCTTGCAAAGGAAATCTGCACTACAATGAAGTCTCACTTCCCCCCGGTCAAAAGGGCCATCTGAAAAAAGTGTAAAATCCAGAAAGGCAACAGGCCATTGAGAACTGGGAGCCTTGTTATGCTGATGGGCGGGATGTAAATTGCCAACAGACACTCGGGAGAAGTGTATGGTTTTTCCTGAAACATCTAAAAAACAAAGCAACAGAGCCTAGGGCACTTCCACTTATGGTCCTATAGCTTAGGGAAATTAAAATCAAAAAGACACAGCCACCCCAAAGTTTGGAACGGCTCTGTTTACAAGAACCTCGTTTACAGTACAAGTTCAACATCGCAGAAAGTGAAAAATGGATAAAGAACTTGTGGTACTTACGTACAATGCAGTATCACTCAGCAATGAAATCTGTGTCATCAGGCCCGTAGCAGCATAATGAGTAGATTCAGATACGATGATTCTAACTGAAATAAGTCACACAGAAAAAGAAACATCATAAGATATCACTAATACACGGAATGTAAACTTGGCTACAAAGGAACTGAATTCCAAAACAGAACAGGTTCTCAAATTTAGAAAACCAACTTATGCTTGCTTAAGGGGAAAGGTGAGTTGGGTTGCTGCATAAAACCAGAGATTGAAATGAGCACAGATAAAGTTCCTTAAGCCAAATATGGAATAGACAAGAGCTACTCCTTGCTCAACGAAATGGACTCAACACCGCATATTAAACGCCTAAGAATGTACCTGACTAGTAAGTATCTTAAAACCTATGGATTGCTATGTCTCCGAAAGAGAATCAAGCATGTGTACAGGGGCATAAACGCAGCAGTGATAGGATTGGAGAGGTTCGGTGAGCAAATGAAGACCCTTTGAAGTCATATTGCATGGTACCCATTCCACGGGTTTCAACTACCCAGGTTTAAGGTATTCTTCCTTCAGCTAAAACATGCATGTGGAACCTAGAGTATGATCAACCATGTGATCGGGAGACGTGTTCAAATATGTCTCAGTTTTCGTACCCTGGTACTCGGGTGCAACATTCCAGACAATTTACTAACACTCTCCCGACTTGGAGAGTCAGTCCCTTTAACCTCCGGTTTGGCCCAGTTTGCAATTTCTGCGGAAGATGAACAGGAATAGCGAGAACCAATGAGAGGCTAGCTGGAGGTGTCTGGATGGGCAAATTTAACTCTCATTTCCCACCAGGAAGAGGAATTAACCAAAGGCTCAGCGAGCCATGCCAGAACGAGATTAGGGCCTGAAGCCATCCTGTGGTGTTGCGGCCAGGTGACAAGAAAGCGAGTTGAAGAAAGGAGCTCAGGGGCACTGTAATTCACAAACCTGCAGAGTTATAAATGACAGCTATCGTCCAAAAATAGACTGAAGTAAGGCTGCCAAGAGGACTTGAAAGCGGGGCAGAATTGCAGGAAACCGATTTCAGGAGGTAGACTGGAATTGCATTGAAAGCATAGGAAAAGAGGCAGAACGTCCACAATGATGCACTTGGCCAAAAAGGGCGTATGCGTTTTTTCCTGAATATATTCAGGAAAAAACGCATACGCCCTTTTTGGCCAACCAAGCAAGCTTGCAAAGGAAATCTGCACTACAATGAAGTCTCACTTCCCCCCGGTCAAAAGGGCCATCTGAAAAAAGTGTAAAATCCAGAAAGGCAACAGGCCATTGAGAACTGGGAGCCTTGTTATGCTGATGGGCGGGATGTAAATTGCCAACAGACACTCGGGAGAAGTGTATGGTTTTTCCTGAAACATCTAAAAAACAAAGCAACAGAGCCTAGGGCACTTCCACTTATGGTCCTATAGCTTAGGGAAATTAAAATCAAAAAGACACAGCCACCCCAAAGTTTGGGACACCTCCGTTTACAAGAACCTCGTTTACCGTACAAGTTCAATATCACAGAAAGTGAAAAATGGATAAAGAACTTGTGGTACTTACGTACAATGCAGTATCACTCAGCAATGAAATCTATGTCATCAGGCTCGTAGCAGCATAATGAGTGGATTCAGGTACGATGCTTCTAACTGAAATAAGTCACACAGAAAAAGAAACATCATAAGATATCACTAATACACGGAATTTAAACTTGGCTACACAGGAACTGCATTCCAAAACAGAACAGGGTCTCAAATTTAGAAAACCAACTTATTCTTGCTTAAGGGTAAAGGTGAGTTGGGGTGCTGCATAAAACCAGAGATTGAAATGAGCACAGATAAAGTTCCTTAAGCCGAATATGGAATAGACAAGAGCTACTCCTTGCTCAACGAAATGGACTCAACACCCCATATTAAACGCCTAAGAATGTACCTGACTAGTAAGTATCTTAAAACCTATGGATTGCTATGTCTCCGAAAGAGAATCAAGCATGTGTACAGGGGCATAAACGCAGCAGTGATAGGATTGGAGAGGTTCGGTGAGCAAATGAAGACCCTTTGAAGTCATATTGCATGGTACCCATTCCACGGGTTTCAACTACCCAGGTTTAAGGTATTCTTCCTTCAACTAAAACATGCATGTGGAACCTAGAGTATGATCAACCATGTGATCGGGAGACGTGTTCAAATATGTCTCAGTTTTCGTACCCTGGTACACGGGTGCAACATTCCAGACACTTTACTAACACTCTCCCGACTTGGAGAGTCAGTCCCTTTAACCTCCTGTTTGGCCCAGTTTGCAATTTCTGCGGAAGATGAACAGGAATAGCGAGAACCAATGAGAGGCTAGCTGGAGGTGTCTGGATGGGCAAATTTAACTCTCATTTCCCACCAGGAAGAGGAATTAACCAAAGGCTCAGCGAGCCGTGCCAGAACCAGATTAGGGCCTGAAGCCATCCTGTGGTGTTGCGGCCAGGTGACAAGAAAGCGAGTTGAAGAAAGGAGCTCAGGGGCACTGTAATTCACAAACCTGCAGAGTTATAAATGACAGCTATCGTCCAAAAATAGACTGAAGTAAGGCTGCCAAGAGGACTTGAAAGCGGGGCAGAATTGCAGGAAACCGATTTCAGGAGGTAGACTGGAATTGCATTGAAAGCATAGGAAAAGAGGCAGAACGTCCACAATGATGCACTTGGCCAAAAAGGGCGTATGCGTTTTTTCCTGAATATATTCAGGAAAAAACGCATACGCCCTTTTTGGCCAACCAAGCAAGCTTGCAAAGGAAATCTGCACTACAATGAAGTCTCACTTCCCCCCGGTCAAAAGGGCCATCTGAAAAAAGTGTAAAATCCAGAAAGTCAGGACAGGCCATGGAGAACTGGGAGCCTTGTTATGCTGATGGGCGGGATGTAAATTGCCAACAACCACTCGGGAGAAGTGTATGGTGTTTCCTGAAACATCTAAAAAGCAAAGCAACAGAGCCTAGGGCACTTCCACTTATGGTCCTATAGCTTAGGGAAATTAAAATCAAAAAGACACAGCCACCCCAAAGTTTGGGACGCCTCTGTTTACAAGAACCTCGTTTACCGTACAAGTTCAATATCACAGAAAGTGAAAAATGGATAAAGAACTTGTGGTACTTACGTACAATGCAGTATCACTCAGCAAAGAAATCTATGTCATCAGGCCCGTAGCAGCATAATGAGTGGATTCAGGTACGATGATTCTAACTGAAATAAGTCACACAGAAAAAGAAACATCATAAGATATCACTAATACACGGAATGTAAACTTCGCTACACAGGAACTGAATTACAGAACAGAACAGGGTCTCAAATTTAGAAAACCAACTTATGTTTGCTTAAGGGGAAAGGTGAGTTGGGGTGCTGCATAAAACCAGAGATTGAAATGAGCACAGATAAAGTTCCTTAAGCCAAATATGGAATAGACAAGAGCTACTCCTTGCTCAACGAAATGGACTCAACACCGCATATTAAACGCCTAAGAATGTACCTGACTAGTAAGTATCTTAAAACCTATGGATTGCTATGTCTCCAAAAGAGAATCAAGCGTGTGTACAGGGGCATAAACGCAGCAGTGATAGGATTGGAGAGGTTCGGTGAGCAAATGAAGACCGTTTGAAGTCATATTGCATGGTACCCATTCCACGGGTCTCAACTCTCCAGGTTTAAGGTATTCTTCCTTCAGCTAAAACATGCATGTGGAACCCAGAGTATGATCAACCGTGTGAACGGGAGACGTGTTCAAATATGTCTCAGTTTTCCTCCCCTGGTACTCGGGTGCAACATTCCAGACGCTTTACTAACACTCTCCCCACTTGGAGAGTCAATGCCTTTAACCTCCTGTTTGGCCCAGTTTGCAATTTCTGCGGAAGATGAACAGGAATAGCGAGAACCAATGAGACACTAGCTGGAGGTGTCTGGACGGGCAAATTTAACTCTCATTTCCCACCAGGAAGAGGAAATAACCAAAGGCTAAGCGTGCCGTGCCGGAACCAGATTAGGGCCTGAAGCCATCCTGCGGTGTTGCGGCCAGCTCACAAGAAAGCGAGTTGAAGAAAGGAGCTCAGGGACACTGTAATTCACAAACCTGCAGAGTTATAAATGACAGCTATCGTCCAAAAATAGACTGAAGTAAGGCTGCCAAGAGGACTTGAAAGCAGGGCAGAATTGCAGGAATCCGATTTCAGGAGGTAGACTGGAATTGCATTGAAAGCATAGGAAAAGAGGCAGAACGTCCACAATGATGCACTTGGCCAAAAAGGGCGTATGCGTTTTTTCCTGAATATATTCAGGAAAAAACGCATACGCCCTTTTTGGCCAACCAAGCAAGCTTGCAAAGGAAATCTGCACTACAATGAAGTCTCACTTCCCCCCGGTCAAAAGGGCCATCTGAAAAAAGTGTAAAATCCAGAAAGTCAGGACAGGCCATGGAGAACTGGGAGCCTTGTTATGCTGATGGGCGGGATGTAAATTGCCAACAGACACTCGGGAGAAGTGTATGGTGTTTCCTGAAACATCTAAAAAACAAAGCAACAGAGCCTAGGGCACTTCCACTTATGGTCCTATAGCTTAGGGAAATTAAAATCAAAAAGACACAGCCACCCCAAAGTTTGGGACGCCTCTGTTTACAAGAACCTCCTTTACCGTACAAGTTCAATATCACAGAAAGTGAAAAATGGATAAAGAACTTGTGGTACTTACGTACAATGCAGTATCACTCAGCAATGAAATCTATGTCATCAGGCCCGTAGCAGCATAATGAGTGGATTCAGGTACGATGATTCTAACTGAAATAAGTCACACAGAAAAAGAAACATCATAAGATATCACTAATACACGGAATGTAAACTTGGCTACACAGGAACTGAATTCCAAAACAGAACAGGGTCTCAAATTTAGAAAACCAACTTATGCTTGCTTAAGGGGAAAGGTGAGTTGGGGTGCTGCATAAAACCAGAGATTGAAATGAGCACAGATAAAGTTCCTTAAGCCAAATATGGAATAGACAAGAGCTACTCCTTGCTCAACGAAATGGACTCAACACCCCATATTAAACGCCTAAGAATGTACCTGACTAGTAAGTATCTTAAAACCTATGGATTGCTATGTCTCCAAAAGAGAATCAAGCGTGTGTACAGGGGCATAAACGCAGCTGTGATAGGATTGGAGAGGTTCGGTGAGCAAATGAAGACCCTTTGAAGACATATTGCATGGTACCCATTCCACGGGTCTCAACTCTCCAGGTTTAAGGTATTCTTCCTTCAGCTAAAACATGCATGTGGAACCCAGAGTATGATCAACCATGTGAACGGGAGACGTGTTCAAATATGTCTCAGTTTTCCTCCCCTGGTACTCGGGTGCAACATTCCAGACGCTTTACTAACACTCTCCCCACTTGGAGAGTCAGCGCCTTTAACCTCCTGTTTGGCCCAGTTTGCAATTTCTGCGGAAGATGAACAGTAATAGCGAGAACCAATGAGAGACTACCTGGAGGTGTCTGGACGGGCAAATTTAACTCTCATTTCCCACCAGGAAGAGGAATTAACCAAAGGCTCAGCGTGCCGTGCCGGAACCAGATTAGGGCCTGAAGCCATCCTGCGGAGTTGCGGCCAGCTCACAAGAAAGCGAGTTGAAGAAAGGAGCTCAGGGGCACTGTAATTCACAAACCTGCAGAGTTATAAATGACAGCTATCGTCCAAAAATAGACTGAAGTAAGGCTGCCAAGAGGACTTGAAAGCGGGGCAGAATTGCAGGAAACCGATTTCAGGAGGTAGACTGGAATTGCATTGAAAGCATAGGAAAAGAGGCAGAACGTCCACAATGATGCACTTGGCCAAAAAGGGCGTATGCATTTTTTCCTGAATATATTCAGGAAAAAACGCATACGCCCTTTTTGGCCAACCAAGCAAGCTTGCAAAGGAAATCTGCACTACAATGAAGTCTCACTTCCCCCCGGTCAAAAGGGCCATCTGAAAAAAGTGTAAAATCCAGAAAGGCAGGACAGGCCATGGAGAACTGGGAGCCTTGTTATGCTGATGGGCGGGATGTAAATTGCCAACAGACACTCGGGAGAAGTGTATGGTGTTTCCTGAAACATCTAAAAAACAAAGCAACAGAACCTAGGGCACTTCCACTTATGGTCCTATAGCTTAGGGAAATTAAAATAAAAAAGACACAGCCACCCCAAAGTTTGGGACGCCTCTGTTTACAAGAACCTCGTTTACCGTACAAGTTCAATATCACAGAAAGTGAAAAATGGATAAAGAACTTGTGGTACTTACGTACAATGCAGTATCACTCAGCAATGAAATCTATGTCATCAGGCCCGTAGCAGCATAATGAGTGGATTCAGGTACGATGATTCTAACTGAAATAAGTCACAGAGAAAAAGTAACATCATAAGATATCACTAATACACGGAATGTAAACTTGGCTACACAGGAACTGAATTCCAAAATAGAACAGGGTCTCAAATTTAGAAAACCAACTTATGCTTGCTTAAGGGGAAAGGTGAGTTGTGGTGCTGCATAAAACCAGAGATTGAAATGAGCACAGATAAAGTTCCTTAAGCCAAATATGGAATAGACAAGAGCTACTCCTTGCTCAACGAAATGGACTCAAAACCCCATATTAAACGCCTAAGAATGTACCTGACTAGTAAGTATCTTAAAACCTATGGATTGCTATGTCTCCAAAAGAGAATCAAGCGTGTGTACAGGGGCATAAACGCAGCAGTGATAGGATTGGAGAGGTTCGGTGAGCAAATGAAGACCCTTTGAAGTCATATTGCATGGTACCCATTACACGGGTCTTAACTCTCCAGGTTTAAGGTATTCTTCCTTCAGCTAAAACATGCATGTGGAACCCAAGTATGATCAACCGTGTGAACGGGAGACGTGTTCAAATATGTCTCAGTTTTCCTCCCCTGGTACTCGGGTGCAACATTCCAGACGCTTTACTAACACTCTCCCCACTTGGAGAGTCAGCGCCTTTAACCTCCTGTTTGGCCCAGTTTGCAATTTCTGCGGAAGATGAACAGGAATAGCGAGAACCAATGAGAGACTAGCTGGAGGTGTCTGGACGGGCAAATTTAACTCTCATTTCCCACCAGGAAGAGGAATTAACCAAAGGCTCAGCATGCCGTGCCGGAACCAGATTAGGGCCTGAAGCCATCCTGCGGAGTTGCGGCCAGCTCACAAGAAAGCGAGTTGAAGAAAGGAGCTCAGGGGCACTGTAATTCACAAACCTGCAGAGTTATAAATGACAGCTATCGTCCAAAAATAGACTGAAGTAAGGCTGCCAAGAGGACTTGAAAGCGGGGCAGAATTGCAGGAAACCGATTTCAGGAGGTAGACTGGAATTGCATTGAAAGCATAGGAAAAGAGGCAGAACGTCCACAATGATGCACTTGGCCAAAAAGGGCGTATGCGTTTTTTCCTGAATATATTCACGAAAAAACGCATACGCCCTTTTTGGCCAACCAAGCAAGCTTGCAAAGGAAATCTGCACTACAATGAAGTCTCACTTCCCCCCGGTCAAAAGGGCCATCTGAAAAAAGTGTAAAATCCAGAAAGTCAGGACAGGCCATGGAGAACTGGGAGCCTTGTTATGTTGATGGGCGGGATGTAAATTGCCAACAGACACTCGGGAGAAGTGTATGGTGTTTCCTGAAACATCTAAAAAACAAAGCAACAGAGCCTAGGGCACTTCCACTTATGGTCCTATAGCTTAGGGAAATTAAAATCAAAAAGACACAGCCACCCCAAAGTTTGGGACGCCTCTGTTTACAAGAACCTCGTTTACCGTACAAGTTCAATATCACAGAAAGTGAAAAATGGATAAAGAACTTGTGGTACTTACGTACAATGCAGTATCACTCAGCAATGAAATCTATGTCATCAGGCCCGTAGCAGCATAATGAGTGGATTCAGGTACGATGATTCTAACTGAAATAAGTCACACAGAAAAAGAAACATCATAAGATATCACTAATACACGGAATGTAAACTTGGCTACACAGGAACTGAATTCCAAAACAGAACAGGGTCTCAAATTTAGAAAACCAACTTATGCTTGCTTAAGGGGAAAGGTGAGTTGTGGTGCTGCATAAAACCAGAGATTGAAATGAGCACAGATAAAGTTCCTTAAGCCAAATATGGAATAGACAAGAGCTACTCCTTGCTCAACGAAATGGACTCAACACCCCATATTAAATGCTTAAGAATGTACCTGACTAGTAAGTATCTTAAAACCTATGGATTGCTATGTCTCCAAAAGAGAATCAAGCGTGTGTACAGGGGCATAAACGCAGCTGTGATAGGATTGGAGAGGTTCGGTGAGCAAATGAAGACCCTTTGAAGACATATTGCATGGTACCCATTCCACGGGTCTAAACTCTCCAGGTTTAAGGTATTCTTCCTTCAGCTAAAACATGCATGTGGAACCCAGAGTATGATCAACCGTGTGAACGGGAGACGTGTTCAAATATGTCTCAGTTTTCCTCCTCTGGTACTCGGGTGCAACATTCCAGACGCTTTACTAACACTCTCCCCACTTGGAGAGTCAGCGCCTTTAACCTCCTGTTTGGCCCAGTTTGCAATTTCTGCGGAAGATGAACAGGAATAGCGAGAACCAATGAGAGACTAGCTGGAGGTGTCTGGACGGGCAAATTTAACTCTCATTTCCCACCAGGAAGAGGAATTAACCAAAGGCTCAGCGTGCCGTGCCGGAACCAGATTAGGGCCTGAAGCCATCCTGCGGAGTTGCGGCCAGCTCACAAGAAAGCGAGTTGAAGAAAGGAGCTCAGGGGCACTGTAATTCACAAACCTGCAGAGTTATAAATGACAGCTATCGTCCAAAATTAGACTGAAGTAAGGCTGCCAAGAGGACTTGAAAGCGGGGCAGAATTGCAGGAAACCGATTTCAGGAGGTAGACTGGAATTGCATTGAAAGCATAGGAAAAGAGGCAGAACGTCCACAATGATGCACTTGGCCAAAAAGGGCGTATGCGTTTTTTCCTGAATATATTCAGGAAAAAACGCATACGCCCTTTTTGGCCAACCAAGCAAGCTTGCAAAGGAAATCTGCACTACAATGAAGTCTCACTTCCCCCCGGTCAAAAGGGCCATCTGAAAAAAGTGTAAAATCCAGAAAGGCAGGACAGGCCATGGAGAACTGGGAGCCTTGTTATGCTGATGGGCGGGATGTAAATTGCCAACAACCACTAGGGAGAAGTGTATGGTGTTTCCTGAAACATCTAAAAAACAAAGCAACAGAGCCTAGGGCACTTCCACTTATGGTCCTATAGCTTAGGGAAATTAAAATCAAAAAGACACAGCCACCCCAAAGTTTGGAACGGCTCTGTTTACAAGAACCTCGTTTTCAGTACAAGTTCAACAGCTCAGAAAGTGAAAAATGGATAAAGAAGTTGCGGTATTTACTTACAAAGCAATATCACTCAGCAATGAAATCTATCTCACCAGGCCCTTAGCAGCACAATGACTGGATTCAGGTATGATAATTCTAACTGAAATAAGTCACACAGAAAAAGAAACATCATAAGATATCAGTAATACACGGAATGTAAACTTGGCTACACAGGAACTGAATTACAGAACAGAACAGGGACTCAAATTTAGAAAACCAACTTATGCTTGCTTAAGGGTAAAGGTGAGTAGGGGTGCTGCATAAAACCAGAGATTGAAATGAGCACAGATAAAGTTCCTTAAGCCAAATATGGAATACACAAGAGCTACTCCTTGCTCAATGAAATGGACTCAACACACCATATTAAACGCCTAAGAATGTACCTGACTAGTAAGTATCTTAAAACCTATGGATTGCTATGTCTCCAAAAGAGAATCAAGCGTGTGTACAGGGGCATAAACGCAGCAGTGATAGGATTGCAGAGGTTCTGTGAGCAAATGAAGACCGTTTGAAGTCATATTGCATGGTACCCATTCCACGGGTCTCAACTCTCCAGGTTTAAGGTATTCTTCCTTCAGCTAAAACATGCATGTGGAACCCAGAGTATGATCAACCGTGTGAACGGGAGACGTGTTCAAATATGTCTCAGTTTTCCTCCCCTGGTACTCGGGTGCAACATTCCAGACGCTTTACTAACACTCTCCCCACTTGGAGAGTCAGCGCCTTTAACCTCCTGTTTGGCCCAGTTTGCAATTTCTGCGGAAGATGAACAGGAATAGCGAGAACCAATGAGAGACTAGCTGGAGGTGTCTGGACGGGCAAATTTAACTCTCATTTCCCACCAGGAAGAGGAAATAACCAAAGGCTCAGCGTGCCGTGCCGGAACCAGATTAGGGCCTGAAGCCATCCTGCGGTGTTGCGGCCAGCTCACAAGAAAGCGAGTTGAAGAAAGGAGCTCAGGGACACTGTAATTCACAAACCTGCAGAGTTATAAATGACAGCTATCGTCCAAAAATAGACTGAAGTAAGGCTGCCAAGAGGACTTGAAAGCGGGGCAGAATTGCAGGAAACCGATTTCAGGAGGTAGACTGGAATTGCATTGAAAGCATAGGAAAAGAGGCAGAACGTCCACAATGATGCACTTGGCCAAAAAGGGCGTATGCGTTTTTTCCTGAATATATTCAGGAAAAAACGCATACGCCCTTTCTGGCCAACCAAGCAAGCTTGCAAAGGAAATCTGCACTACAATGAAGTCTCACTTCCCCCCGGTCAAAAGGGCCATCTGAAAAAAGTGTAAAATCCAGAAAGGCAACAGGCCATTGAGAACTGGGAGCCTTGTTATGCTGATGGGCGGGATGTAAATTGCCAGCAGACACTTGGGAGAAGTGTATGGTGTTTCCTGAAACATCTAAAAAACAAAGCAACAGAGCCTAGGGCACTTCCACTTATGGTCCTATAGCTTAGGGAAATTAAAATCAAAAAGACACAGCCACCCCAAAGTTTGGAACGGCTCTGTTTACAAGAACCTCGTTTTCAGTACAAGTTCAACAGCTCAGAAAGTGAAAAATGGATAAAGAAGTTGCGGTATTTACTTACAAAGCAATATCACTCAGCAATGAAATCTATGTCACCAGGCCCTTAGCAGCACAATGAGTGGATTCAGGTATGATGATTCTAACTGAAATAAGTCACACAGAAAAAGAAACATCATAAGATATCAGTAATACACGGAATGTAAACTTGGCTACACAGGAACTGAATTACAGAACAGAACAGGGACTCAAATTTAGAAAACCAACTTATGCTTGCTTAAGGGTAAAGGTGAGTAGGGGTGCTGCATAAAACCAGAGATTGAAATGAGCACAGATAAAGTTCCTTAAGCCAAATATGGAATACACAAGAGCTACTCCTTGCTCAACGAAATGGACTCAACACCCCATATTAAACGCCTAAGAATGTACCTGACTAGTAAGTATCTTAAAACCTATGGATTGCTATGTCTCCGAAAGAGAATAAAGCATGTGTACAGGGGCATAAACGCAGCAGTGATAGGATTGCAGAGGTTCGGTGAGCAAATGAAGACCCTTTGAAGTCATATTGCATGGTACCCATTCCACGGGTTTCAACTACCCAGGTTTAGGGTATTCTTCCTTCAGCTAAAACATGCATGTGGAACCCAGAGTATGATCAACCGTGTGAACGGGAGACGTGTTCAAATATGTCTCAGTTTTCGTACCCTGGTACTCGGGTGCAACATTCCAGACGCTTTACTAACAGTCTCCCGACTTGGAGAGTCAGTCCCTTTAACCTCCTGTTTGGCCCAGTTTGCAATTTCTGCGGAAGATGAACAGGAATAGCGAGAACCAATGAGAGACTAGCTGGAGGTGTCTGGACGGGCAAATTTAACTCTCATTTCCCACCAGGAAGAGGAATTAACCAAAGGCTCAGCGTGCCGAGCCGGAACCAGATTAGGGCCTGAAGCCATCCTGCGGTGTTGCGGCCAGCTCAAAAGAAAGCGAGTTGAAGAAAGGAGCTCAGGGTCTCTGTAATTCACAAACCTGCAGAGTTATAAATGACAGCTATCGTCCAAAAATAGACTGAAGTAAGGCTGCCAAGAGGACTTGAAAGCGGGGCAGAATTGCAGGAAACCGATTTCAGGAGGTAGACTGGAATTGCATTGAAAGCATAGGAAAAGAGGCAGAACGTCCACAATGATGCACTTGGCCAAAAAGGGCGTATGCGTTTTTTCCTGAATATATTCAGGAAAAAACGCATACGCCCTTTTTGGCCAACCCAGCAAGCTTGCAAAGGAAATCTGCACTACAATGAAGTCTCACTTCCCCCCGGTCAAAAGGGCCATCTGAAAAAAGTGTAAAATCCAGAAAGGCAGGACAGGCCATGGAGAACTGGGAGCCTTGTTATGCTGATGGGCGGGATGTAAATTGCCAACAGACACTCGGGAGAAGTGTATGGTGTTTCCTGAAACATCTAAAAAACAAAGCAACAGAACCTAGGGCACTTCCACTTATGGTCCTATAGCTTAGGGAAATTAAAATAAAAAAGACACAGCCACCCCAAAGTTTGGGACGCCTCTGTTTACAAGAACCTCGTTTACCGTACAAGTTCAATATCACAGAAAGTGAAAAATGGATAAAGAACTTGTGGTACTTACGTACAATGCAGTATCACTCAGCAATGAAATCTATGTCATCAGGCCCGTAGCAGCATAATGAGTGGATTCAGGTACGATGATTCTAACTGAAATAAGTCACAGAGAAAAAGAAACATCATAAGATATCACTAATACACGGAATGTAAACTTGGCTACACAGGAACTGAATTCCAAAATAGAACAGGGTCTCAAATTTAGAAAACCAACTTATGCTTGCTTAAGGGGAAAGGTGAGTTGGGGTGCTGCATAAAACCAGAGATTGAAATGAGCACAGATAAAGTTCCTTAAGCCAAATATGGAATAGAAAAGAGCTACTCCTTGCTCAACGAAATGGACTCAAAACCCCATATTAAACGCCTAAGAATGTACCTGACTAGTAAGTATCTTAAAACCTATGGATTGCTATGTCTCCAAAAGAGAATCAAGCGTGTGTACAGGGGCATAAACGCAGCAGTGATAGGATTGGAGAGGTTCGGTGAGCAAATGAAGACCCTTTGAAGTCATATTGCATGGTACCCATTACACGGGTCTTATCTCTCCAGGTTTAAGGTATTCTTCCTTCAGCTAAAACATGCATGTGGAACCCAAGTATGATCAACCGTGTGAACGGGAGACGTGTTCAAATATGTCTCAGTTTTCCTCCCCTGGTACTCGGGTGCAACATTCCACACGCTTTACTAACACTCTCCCCACTTGGAGAGTCAGCGCCTTTAACCTCCTGTTTGGCCCAGTTTGCAATTTCTGCGGAAGATGAACAGGAATAGCGAGAACCAATGAGAGACTAGCTGGAGGTGTCTGGACGGGCAAATTTAACTCTCATTTCCCACCAGGAAGAGGAATTAACCAAAGGCTCAGCATGCCGTGCCGGAACCAGATTAGGGCCTGAAGCCATCCTGCGGAGTTGCGGCCAGCTCACAAGAAAGCGAGTTGAAGAAAGGAGCTCAGGGGCACTGTAATTCACAAACCTGCAGAGTTATAAATGACAGCTATCGTCCAAAAATAGACTGAAGTAAGGCTGCCAAGAGGACTTGAAAGCGGGGCAGAATTGCAGGAAACCGATTTCAGGAGGTAGACTGGAATTGCATTGAAAGCATAGGAAAAGAGGCAGAACGTCCACAATGATGCACTTGGCCAAAAAGGGCGTATGCGTTTTTTCCTGAATATATTCACGAAAAAACGCATACGCCCTTTTTGGCCAACCAAGCAAGCTTGCAAAGGAAATCTGCACTACAATGAAGTCTCACTTCCCCCCGGTCAAAAGGGCCATCTGAAAAAAGTGTAAAATCCAGAAAGTCAGGACAGGCCATGGAGAACTGGGAGCCTTGTTATGTTGATGGGCGGGATGTAAATTGCCAACAGACACTCGGGAGAAGTGTATGGTGTTTCCTGAAACATCTAAAAAACAAAGCAACAGAGCCTAGGGCACTTCCACTTATGGTCCTATAGCTTAGGGAAATTAAAATCAAAAAGACACAGCCACCCCAAAGTTTGGGACGCCTCTGTTTACAAGAACCTCCTTTACCGTACAAGTTCAATATCACAGAAAGTGAAAAATGGATAAAGAACTTGTGGTACTTACGTACAATGCAGTATCACTCAGCAATGAAATCTATGTCATCAGGCCCGTAGCAGCATAATGAGTGGATTCAGGTACGATGATTCTAACTGAAATAAGTCACACAGAAAAAGAAACATCATAAGATATCACTAATACACGGAATGTAAACTTGGCTACACAGGAACTGAATTCCAAAACAGAACAGGGTCTCAAATTTAGAAAACCAACTTATGCTTGCTTAAGGGGAAAGGTGAGTTGTGGTGCTGCATAAAACCAGAGATTGAAATGAGCACAGATAAAGTTCCTTAAGCCAAATATGGAATAGACAAGAGCTACTCCTTGCTCAACGAAATGGACTCAACACCCCATATTAAATGCCTAAGAATGTACCTGACTAGTAAGTATCTTAAAACCTATGGATTGCTATGTCTCCAAAAGAGAATCAAGCGTGTGTACAGGGGCATAAACGCAGCTGTGATAGGATTGGAGAGGTTCGGTGAGCAAATGAAGACCCTTTGAAGACATATTGCATGGTACCCATTCCACGGGTCTAAACTCTCCAGGTTTAAGGTATTCTTCCTTCAGCTAAAACATGCATGTGGAACCCAGAGTATGATCAACCGTGTGAACGGGAGACGTGTTCAAATATGTCTCAGTTTTCCTCCCCTGGTACTCGGGTGCAACATTCCAGACGCTTTACTAACACTCTCCCCACTTGGAGAGTCAGCGCCTTTAACCTCCTGTTTGGCCCAGTTTGCAATTTCTGCGGAAGATGAACAGGAATAGTGAGAACCAATGAGAGACTAGCTGGAGGTGTCTGGACGGGCAAATTTAACTCTCATTTCCCACCAGGAAGAGGAATTAACCAAAGGCTCAGCGTGCCGTGCCGGAACCAGATTAGGGCCTGAAGCCATCCTGCGGAGTTGCGGCCAGCTCACAAGAAAGCGAGTTGAAGAAAGGAGCTCAGGGGCACTGTAATTCACAAACCTGCAGAGTTATAAATGACAGCTATCGTCCAAAAATAGACTGAAGTAAGGCTGCCAAGAGGACTTGAAAGCGGGGCAGAATTGCAGGAAACCGATTTCAGGAGGTAGACTGGAATTGCATTGAAAGCATAGGAAAAGAGGCAGAACGTCCACAATGATGCACTTGGCCAAAAAGGGCGTATGCGTTTTTTCCTGAATATATTCAGGAAAAAACGCATACGCCCTTTTTGGCCAACCAAGCAAGCTTGCAAAGGAAATCTGCACTACAATGAAGTCTCACTTCCCCCCGGTCAAAAGGGCCATCTGAAAAAAGTGTAAAATCCAGAAAGGCAGGACAGGCCATGGAGAACTGGGAGCCTTGTTATGCTGATGGGCGGGATGTAAATTGCCAACAACCACTAGGGAGAAGTGTATGGTGTTTCCTGAAACATCTAAAAAACAAAGCAACAGAGCCTAGGGCACTTCCACTTATGGTCCTATAGCTTAGGGAAATTAAAATCAAAAAGACACAGCCACCCCAAAGTTTGGAACGGCTCTGTTTACAAGAACCTCGTTTTCAGTACAAGTTCAACAGCTCAGAAAGTGAAAAATGGATAAAGAAGTTGCGGTATTTACTTACAAAGCAATATCACTCAGCAATGAAATCTATCTCACCAGGCCCTTAGCAGCACAATGACTGGATTCAGGTATGATAATTCTAACTGAAATAAGTCACACAGAAAAAGAAACATCATAAGATATCAGTAATACACGGAATGTAAACTTGGCTACACAGGAACTGAATTACAGAACAGAACAGGGACTCAAATTTAGAAAACCAACTTATGCTTGCTTAAGGGTAAAGGTGAGTAGGGGTGCTGCATAAAACCAGAGATTGAAATGAGCACAGATAAAGTTCCTTAAGCCAAATATGGAATACACAAGAGCTACTCCTTGCTCAATGAAATGGACTCAACACACCATATTAAACGCCTAAGAATGTACCTGACTAGTAAGTATCTTAAAACCTATGGATTGCTATGTCTCCAAAAGAGAATCAAGCGTGTGTACAGGGGCATAAACGCAGCAGTGATAGGATTGCAGAGGTTCGGTGAGCAAATGAAGACCGTTTGAAGTCATATTGCATGGTACCCATTCCACGGGTCTCAACTCTCCAGGTTTAAGGTATTCTTCCTTCAGCTAAAACATGCATGTGGAACCCAGAGTATGATCAACCGTGTGAACGGGAGACGTGTTCAAATATGTCTCAGTTTTCCTCCCCTGGTACTCGGGTGCAACATTCCAGACGCTTTACTAACACTCTCCCCACTTGGAGAGTCAGCGCCTTTAACCTCCTGTTTGGCCCAGTTTGCAATTTCTGCGGAAGATGAACAGGAATAGCGAGAACCAATGAGAGACTAGCTGGAGGTGTCTGGACGGGCAAATTTAACTCTCATTTCCCACCAGGAAGAGGAAATAACCAAAGGCTCAGCGTGCCGTGCCGGAACCAGATTAGGGCCTGAAGCCATCCTGCGGTGTTGCGGCCAGCTCACAAGAAAGCGAGTTGAAGAAAGGAGCTCAGGGACACTGTAATTCACAAACCTGCAGAGTTATAAATGACAGCTATCGTCCAAAAATAGACTGAAGTAAGGCTGCCAAGAGGACTTGAAAGCGGGGCAGAATTGCAGGAAACCGATTTCAGGAGGTAGACTGGAATTGCATTGAAAGCATAGGAAAAGAGGCAGAACGTCCACAATGATGCACTTGGCCAAAAAGGGCGTATGCGTTTTTTCCTGAATATATTCAGGAAAAAACGCATACGCCCTTTCTGGCCAACCAAGCAAGCTTGCAAAGGAAATCTGCACTACAATGAAGTCTCACTTCCCCCCGGTCAAAAGGGCCATCTGAAAAAAGTGTAAAATCCAGAAAGGCAACAGGCCATTGAGAACTGGGAGCCTTGTTATGCTGATGGGCGGGATGTAAATTGCCAGCAGACACTTGGGAGAAGTGTATGGTGTTTCCTGAAACATCTAAAAAACAAAGCAACAGAGCCTAGGGCACTTCCACTTATGGTCCTATAGCTTAGGGAAATTAAAATCAAAAAGACACAGCCACCCCAAAGTTTGGAACGGCTCTGTTTACAAGAACCTCGTTTTCAGTACAAGTTCAACAGCTCAGAAAGTGAAAAATGGATAAAGAAGTTGCGGTATTTACTTACAAAGCAATATCACTCAGCAATGAAATCTATGTCACCAGGCCCTTAGCAGCACAATGAGTGGATTCAGGTATGATGATTCTAACTGAAATAAGTCACACAGAAAAAGAAACATCATAAGATATCAGTAATACACGGAATGTAAACTTGGCTACACAGGAACTGAATTACAGAACAGAACAGGGACTCAAATTTAGAAAACCAACTTATGCTTGCTTAAGGGTAAAGGTGAGTAGGGGTGCTGCATAAAACCAGAGATTGAAATGAGCACAGATAAAGTTCCTTAAGCCAAATATGGAATACACAAGAGCTACTCCTTGCTCAACGAAATGGACTCAACACCCCATATTAAACGCCTAAGAATGTACCTGACTAGTAAGTATCTTAAAACCTATGGATTGCTATGTCTCCGAAAGAGAATAAAGCATGTGTACAGGGGCATAAACGCAGCAGTGATAGGATTGCAGAGGTTCGGTGAGCAAATGAAGACCCTTTGAAGTCATATTGCATGGTACCCATTCCACGGGTTTCAACTACCCAGGTTTAGGGTATTCTTCCTTCAGCTAAAACATGCATGTGGAACCCAGAGTATGATCAACCGTGTGAACGGGAGACGTGTTCAAATATGTCTCAGTTTTCGTACCCTGGTACTCGGGTGCAACATTCCAGACGCTTTACTAACAGTCTCCCGACTTGGAGAGTCAGTCCCTTTAACCTCCTGTTTGGCCCAGTTTGCAATTTCTGCGGAAGATGAACAGGAATAGCGAGAACCAATGAGAGACTAGCTGGAGGTGTCTGGACGGGCAAATTTAACTCTCATTTCCCACCAGGAAGAGGAATTAACCAAAGGCTCAGCGTGCCGAGCCGGAACCAGATTAGGGCCTGAAGCCATCCTGCGGTGTTGCGGCCAGCTCAAAAGAAAGCGAGTTGAAGAAAGGAGCTCAGGGTCTCTGTAATTCACAAACCTGCAGAGTTATAAATGACAGCTATCGTCCAAAAATAGACTGAAGTAAGGCTGCCAAGAGGACTTGAAAGCGGGGCAGAATTGCAGGAAACCGATTTCAGGAGGTAGACTGGAATTGCATTGAAAGCATAGGAAAAGAGGCAGAACGTCCACAATGATGCACTTGGCCAAAAAGGGCGTATGCGTTTTTTCCTGAATATATTCAGGAAAAAACGCATACGCCCTTTTTGGCCAACCCAGCAAGCTTGCAAAGGAAATCTGCACTACAATGAAGTCTCACTTCCCCCCGGTCAAAAGGGCCATCTGAAAAAAGTGTAAAATCCAGAAAGGCAGGACAGGCCATGGAGAACTGGGAGCCTTGTTATGCTGATGGGCGGGATGTAAATTGCCAACAGACACTCGGGAGAAGTGTATGGTGTTTCCTGAAACATCTAAAAAACAAAGCAACAGAACCTAGGGCACTTCCACTTATGGTCCTATAGCTTAGGGAAATTAAAATAAAAAAGACACAGCCACCCCAAAGTTTGGGACGCCTCTGTTTACAAGAACCTCGTTTACCGTACAAGTTCAATATCACAGAAAGTGAAAAATGGATAAAGAACTTGTGGTACTTACGTACAATGCAGTATCACTCAGCAATGAAATCTATGTCATCAGGCCCGTAGCAGCATAATGAGTGGATTCAGGTACGATGATTCTAACTGAAATAAGTCACAGAGAAAAAGAAACATCATAAGATATCACTAATACACGGAATGTAAACTTGGCTACACAGGAACTGAATTCCAAAATAGAACAGGGTCTCAAATTTAGAAAACCAACTTATGCTTGCTTAAGGGGAAAGGTGAGTTGGGGTGCTGCATAAAACCAGAGATTGAAATGAGCACAGATAAAGTTCCTTAAGCCAAATATGGAATAGAAAAGAGCTACTCCTTGCTCAACGAAATGGACTCAAAACCCCATATTAAACGCCTAAGAATGTACCTGACTAGTAAGTATCTTAAAACCTATGGATTGCTATGTCTCCAAAAGAGAATCAAGCGTGTGTACAGGGGCATAAACGCAGCAGTGATAGGATTGGAGAGGTTCGGTGAGCAAATGAAGACCCTTTGAAGTCATATTGCATGGTACCCATTACACGGGTCTTATCTCTCCAGGTTTAAGGTATTCTTCCTTCAGCTAAAACATGCATGTGGAACCCAAGTATGATCAACCGTGTGAACGGGAGACGTGTTCAAATATGTCTCAGTTTTCCTCCCCTGGTACTCGGGTGCAACATTCCACACGCTTTACTAACACTCTCCCCACTTGGAGAGTCAGCGCCTTTAACCTCCTGTTTGGCCCAGTTTGCAATTTCTGCGGAAGATGAACAGGAATAGCGAGAACCAATGAGAGACTAGCTGGAGGTGTCTGGACGGGCAAATTTAACTCTCATTTCCCACCAGGAAGAGGAATTAACCAAAGGCTCAGCATGCCGTGCCGGAACCAGATTAGGGCCTGAAGCCATCCTGCGGAGTTGCGGCCAGCTCACAAGAAAGCGAGTTGAAGAAAGGAGCTCAGGGGCACTGTAATTCACAAACCTGCAGAGTTATAAATGACAGCTATCATCCAAAAATAGACTGAAGTAAGGCTGCCAAGAGGACTTGAAAGCGGGGCAGAATTGCAGGAAACCGATTTCAGGAGGTAGACTGGAATTGCATTGAAAGCATAGGAAAAGAGGCAGAACGTCCACAATGATGCACTTGGCCAAAAAGGGCGTATGCGTTTTTTCCTGAATATATTCACGAAAAAACGCATACGCCCTTTTTGGCCAACCAAGCAAGCTTGCAAAGGAAATCTGCACTACAATGAAGTCTCACTTCCCCCCGGTCAAAAGGGCCATCTGAAAAAAGTGTAAAATCCAGAAAGTCAGGACAGGCCATGGAGAACTGGGAGCCTTGTTATGTTGATGGGCGGGATGTAAATTGCCAACAGACACTCGGGAGAAGTGTATGGTGTTTCCTGAAACATCTAAAAAACAAAGCAACAGAGCCTAGGGCACTTCCACTTATGGTCCTATAGCTTAGGGAAATTAAAATCAAAAAGACACAGCCACCCCAAAGTTTGGGACGCCTCTGTTTACAAGAACCTCCTTTACCGTACAAGTTCAATATCACAGAAAGTGAAAAATGGATAAAGAACTTGTGGTACTTACGTACAATGCAGTATCACTCAGCAATGAAATCTATGTCATCAGGCCCGTAGCAGCATAATGAGTGGATTCAGGTACGATGATTCTAACTGAAATAAGTCACACAGAAAAAGAAACATCATAAGATATCACTAATACACGGAATGTAAACTTGGCTACACAGGAACTGAATTCCAAAACAGAACAGGGTCTCAAATTTAGAAAACCAACTTATGCTTGCTTAAGGGGAAAGGTGAGTTGTGGTGCTGCATAAAACCAGAGATTGAAATGAGCACAGATAAAGTTCCTTAAGCCAAATATGGAATAGACAAGAGCTACTCCTTGCTCAACGAAATGGACTCAACACCCCATATTAAATGCCTAAGAATGTACCTGACTAGTAAGTATCTTAAAACCTATGGATTGCTATGTCTCCAAAAGAGAATCAAGCGTGTGTACAGGGGCATAAACGCAGCTGTGATAGGATTGGAGAGGTTCGGTGAGCAAATGAAGACCCTTTGAAGACATATTGCATGGTACCCATTCCACGGGTCTAAACTCTCCAGGTTTAAGGTATTCTTCCTTCAGCTAAAACATGCATGTGGAACCCAGAGTATGATCAACCGTGTGAACGGGAGACGTGTTCAAATATGTCTCAGTTTTCCTCCCCTGGTACTCGGGTGCAACATTCCAGACGCTTTACTAACACTCTCCCCACTTGGAGAGTCAGCGCCTTTAACCTCCTGTTTGGCCCAGTTTGCAATTTCTGCGGAAGATGAACAGGAATAGTGAGAACCAATGAGAGACTAGCTGGAGGTGTCTGGACGGGCAAATTTAACTCTCATTTCCCACCAGGAAGAGGAATTAACCAAAGGCTCAGCGTGCCGTGCCGGAACCAGATTAGGGCCTGAAGCCATCCTGCGGAGTTGCGGCCAGCTCACAAGAAAGCGAGTTGAAGAAAGGAGCTCAGGGGCACTGTAATTCACAAACCTGCAGAGTTATAAATGACAGCTATCGTCCAAAAATAGACTGAAGTAAGGCTGCCAAGAGGACTTGAAAGCGGGGCAGAATTGCAGGAAACCGATTTCAGGAGGTAGACTGGAATTGCATTGAAAGCATAGGAAAAGAGGCAGAACGTCCACAATGATGCACTTGGCCAAAAAGGGCGTATGCGTTTTTTCCTGAATATATTCAGGAAAAAACGCATACGCCCTTTTTGGCCAACCAAGCAAGCTTGCAAAGGAAATCTGCACTACAATGAAGTCTCACTTCCCCCCGGTCAAAAGGGCCATCTGAAAAAAGTGTAAAATCCAGAAAGGCAGGACAGGCCATGGAGAACTGGGAGCCTTGTTATGCTGATGGGCGGGATGTAAATTGCCAACAACCACTAGGGAGAAGTGTATGGTGTTTCCTGAAACATCTAAAAAACAAAGCAACAGAGCCTAGGGCACTTCCACTTATGGTCCTATAGCTTAGGGAAATTAAAATCAAAAAGACACAGCCACCCCAAAGTTTGGAACGGCTCTGTTTACAAGAACCTCGTTTTCAGTACAAGTTCAACAGCTCAGAAAGTGAAAAATGGATAAAGAAGTTGCGGTATTTACTTACAAAGCAATATCACTCAGCAATGAAATCTATCTCACCAGGCCCTTAGCAGCACAATGACTGGATTCAGGTATGATAATTCTAACTGAAATAAGTCACACAGAAAAAGAAACATCATAAGATATCAGTAATACACGGAATGTAAACTTGGCTACACAGGAACTGAATTACAGAACAGAACAGGGACTCAAATTTAGAAAACCAACTTATGCTTGCTTAAGGGTAAAGGTGAGTAGGGGTGCTGCATAAAACCAGAGATTGAAATGAGCACAGATAAAGTTCCTTAAGCCAAATATGGAATACACAAGAGCTACTCCTTGCTCAATGAAATGGACTCAACACACCATATTAAACGCCTAAGAATGTACCTGACTAGTAAGTATCTTAAAACCTATGGATTGCTATGTCTCCAAAAGAGAATCAAGCGTGTGTACAGGGGCATAAACGCAGCAGTGATAGGATTGCAGAGGTTCGGTGAGCAAATGAAGACCGTTTGAAGTCATATTGCATGGTACCCATTCCACGGGTCTCAACTCTCCAGGTTTAAGGTATTCTTCCTTCAGCTAAAACATGCATGTGGAACCCAGAGTATGATCAACCGTGTGAACGGGAGACGTGTTCAAATATGTCTCAGTTTTCCTCCCCTGGTACTCGGGTGCAACATTCCAGACGCTTTACTAACACTCTCCCCACTTGGAGAGTCAGCGCCTTTAACCTCCTGTTTGGCCCAGTTTGCAATTTCTGCGGAAGATGAACAGGAATAGCGAGAACCAATGAGAGACTAGCTGGAGGTGTCTGGACGGGCAAATTTAACTCTCATTTCCCACCAGGAAGAGGAAATAACCAAAGGCTCAGCGTGCCGTGCCGGAACCAGATTAGGGCCTGAAGCCATCCTGCGGTGTTGCGGCCAGCTCACAAGAAAGCGAGTTGAAGAAAGGAGCTCAGGGACACTGTAATTCACAAACCTGCAGAGTTATAAATGACAGCTATCGTCCAAAAATAGACTGAAGTAAGGCTGCCAAGAGGACTTGAAAGCGGGGCAGAATTGCAGGAAACCGATTTCAGGAGGTAGACTGGAATTGCATTGAAAGCATAGGAAAAGAGGCAGAACGTCCACAATGATGCACTTGGCCAAAAAGGGCGTATGCGTTTTTTCCTGAATATATTCAGGAAAAAACGCATACGCCCTTTCTGGCCAACCAAGCAAACTTGCAAAGGAAATCTGCACTACAATGAAGTCTCACTTCCCCCCGGTCAAAAGGGCCATCTGAAAAAAGTGTAAAATCCAGAAAGGCAACAGGCCATTGAGAACTGGGAGCCTTGTTATGCTGATGGGCGGGATGTAAATTGCCAGCAGACACTTGGGAGAAGTGTATGGTGTTTCCTGAAACATCTAAAAAACAAAGCAACAGAGCCTAGGGCACTTCCACTTATGGTCCTATAGCTTAGGGAAATTAAAATCAAAAAGACACAGCCACCCCAAAGTTTGGAACGGCTCTGTTTACAAGAACCTCGTTTTCAGTACAAGTTCAACAGCTCAGAAAGTGAAAAATGGATAAAGAAGTTGCGGTATTTACTTACAAAGCAATATCACTCAGCAATGAAATCTATGTCACCAGGCCCTTAGCAGCACAATGAGTGGATTCAGGTATGATGATTCTAACTGAAATAAGTCACACAGAAAAAGAAACATCATAAGATATCAGTAATACACGGAATGTAAACTTGGCTACACAGGAACTGAATTACAGAACAGAACAGGGACTCAAATTTAGAAAACCAACTTATGCTTGCTTAAGGGTAAAGGTGAGTTGGGGTGCTGCATAAAACCAGAGATTGAAATGAGCACAGATAAAGTTCCTTAAGCCAAATATGGAATACACAAGAGCTACTCCTTGCTCAACGAAATGGACTCAACTCCCCATATTAAACGCCTAAGAATGTACCTGACTAGTAAGTATCTTAAAACCTATGGATTGCTATGTCTCCGAAAGAGAATAAAGCATGTGTACAGGGGCATAAACGCAGCAGTGATAGGATTGCAGAGGTTCGGTGAGCAAATGAAGACCCTTTGAAGTCATATTGCATGGTACCCATTCCACGGGTTTCAACTACCCAGGTTTAGGGTATTCTTCCTTCAGCTAAAACATGCATGTGGAACCCAGAGTATGATCAACCGTGTGAACGGGAGACGTGTTCAAATATGTCTCAGTTTTCGTACCCTGGTACTCGGGTGCAACATTCCAGACGCTTTACTAACAGTCTCCCGACTTGGAGAGTCAGTCCCTTTAACCTCCTGTTTGGCCCAGTTTGCAATTTCTGCGGAAGATGAACAGGAATAGCGAGAACCAATGAGAGACTAGCTGGAGGTGTCTGGACGGGCAAATTTAACTCTCATTTCCCACCAGGAAGAGGAATTAACCAAAGGCTCAGCGTGCCGAGCCGGAACCAGATTAGGGCCTGAAGCCATCCTGCGGTGTTGCGGCCAGCTCAAAAGAAAGCGAGTTGAAGAAAGGAGCTCAGGGTCTCTGTAATTCACAAACCTGCAGAGTTATAAATGACAGCTATCGTCCAAAAATAGACTGAAGTAAGGCTGCCAAGAGGACTTGAAAGCGGGGCAGAATTGCAGGAAACCGATTTCAGGAGGTAGACTGGAATTGCATTGAAAGCATAGGAAAAGAGGCAGAACGTCCACAATGATGCACTTGGCCAAAAAGGGCGTATGCGTTTTTTCCTGAATATATTCAGGAAAAAACGCATACGCCCTTTTTGGCCAACCAAGCAAGCTTGCAAAGGAAATCTGCACTACAATGAAGTCTCACTTCCCCCCGGTCAAAAGGGCCATCTGAAAAATGTGTAAAATCCAGAAAGGCAGGACAGGCCATGGAGAACTGGGAGCCTTGTTATGCTGATGGGCGGGATGTAAATTGCCAACAACCACTAGGGAGAAGTGTATGGTGTTTCCTGAAACATCTAAAAAACAAAGCAACAGAGCCTAGGGCACTTCCACTTATGGTCCTATAGCTTAGGGAAATTAAAATCAAAAAGACACAGCCACCCCAAAGTTTGGAACGGCTCTGTTTACAAGAACCTCGTTTTCAGTACAAGTTCAACAGCTCAGAAAGTGAAAAATGGATAAAGAAGTTGCGGTATTTACTTACAAAGCAATATCACTCAGCAATGAAATCTATCTCACCAGGCCCTTAGCAGCACAATGACTGGATTCAGGTATGATAATTCTAACTGAAATAAGTCACACAGAAAAAGAAACATCATAAGATATCAGTAATACACGGAATGTAAACTTGGCTACACAGGAACTGAATTACAGAACAGAACAGGGACTCAAATTTAGAAAACCAACTTATGCTTGCTTAAGGGTAAAGGTGAGTAGGGTTGCTGCATAAAACCAGAGATTGAAATGAGCACAGATAAAGTTCCTTAAGCCAAATATGGAATACACAAGAGCTACTCCTTGCTCAATGAAATGGACTCAACACACCATATTAAACGCCTAAGAATGTACCTGACTAGTAAGTATCTTAAAACCTATGGATTGCTATGTCTCCAAAAGAGAATCAAGCGTGTGTACAGGGGCATAAACGCAGCAGTGATAGGATTGCAGAGGTTCGGTGAGCAAATGAAGACCCTTTGAAGTCATATTGCATGGTACCCATTCCACGGGTCTCAACTCTCCAGGTTTAAGGTATTCTTCCTTCAGCTAAAACATGCATGTGGAACCCAGAGTATGATCAACCGTGTGAACGGGAGACGTGTTCAAATATGTCTCAGTTTTCCTCCCCTGGTACTCGGGTGCAACATTCCAGACGCTTTACTAACACTCTCCCCACTTGGAGAGTCAGCGCCTTTAACCTCCTGTTTGGCCCAGTTTGCAATTTCTGCGGAAGATGAACAGGAATAGCGAGAACCAATGAGAGACTAGCTGGAGGGGTCTGGACGGGCAAATTTAACTCTCATTTCCCACCAGGAAGAGGAAATAACCAAAGGCTCAGCGTGCCGTGCCGGAACCAGATTAGGGCCTGAAGCCATCCTGCGGTGTTGCGGCCAGCTCACAAGAAAGCGAGTTGAAGAAAGGAGCTCAGGGACACTGTAATTCACAAACCTGCAGAGTTATAAATGACAGCTATCGTCCAAAAATAGACTGAAGTAAGGCTGCCAAGAGGACTTGAAAGCGGGGCAGAATTGCAGGAAACCGATTTCAGGAGGTAGACTGGAATTGCATTGAAAGCATAGGAAAAGAGGCAGAACGTCCACAATGATGCACTTGGCCAAAAAGGGCGTATGCGTTTTTTCCTGAATATA
This sequence comes from Delphinus delphis, assembly GCF_949987515.2. Classification (NCBI taxonomy): domain Eukaryota; kingdom Metazoa; phylum Chordata; class Mammalia; order Artiodactyla; family Delphinidae; genus Delphinus; species Delphinus delphis. The sequence goes on along the minus strand of NW_027192928.1, from coordinate 166,979 downwards.
TTCAGGAAAAAACGCATACGCCCTTTTTGGCCAACCAAGCAAGCTTGCAAAGGAAATCTGCACTACAATGAAGTCTCACTTCCCCCCGGTCAAAAGGGCCATCTGAAAAAAGTGTAAAATCCAGAAAGTCAGGACAGGCCATGGAGAACTGGGAGCCTTGTTATGCTGATGGGCGGGATGTAAATTGCCAACAGACACTCGGGAGAAGTGTATGGTGTTTCCTGAAACATCTAAAAAACAAAGCAACAGAGCCTAGGGCACTTCCACTTATGGTCCTATAGCTTAGGGAAATTAAAATCAAAAAGACACAGCCACCCCAAAGTTTGGAACGCCTCTGTTTACAAGAACCTCCTTTACCGTACAAGTTCAATATCACAGAAAGTGAAAAATGGATAAAGAACTTGTGGTACTTACGTACAATGCAGTATCACTCAGCAATGAAATCTATGTCATCAGGCCCGTAGCAGCATAATGAGTGGATTCAGGTACGATGATTCTAACTGAAATAAGTCACACAGAAAAAGAAACATCATAAGATATCACTAATACACGGAATGTAAACTTGGCTACACAGGAACTGAATTCCAAAACAGAACAGGGTCTCAAATTTAGAAAACCAACTTATGCTTGCTTAAGGGGAAAGGTGAGTTGTGGTGCTGCATAAAACCAGAGATTGAAATGAGCACAGATAAAGTTCCTTAAGCCAAATATGGAATAGACAAGAGCTACTCCTTGCTCAACGAAATGGACTCAACACCCCATATTAAATGCCTAAGAATGTACCTGACTAGTAAGTATCTTAAAACCTATGGATTGCTATGTCTCCAAAAGAGAATCAAGCGTGTGTACAGGGGCATAAACGCAGCTGTGATAGGATTGGAGAGGTTCGGTGAGCAAATGAAGACCCTTTGAAGACATATTGCATGGTACCCATTCCACGGGTCTCAACTCTCCAGGTTTAAGGTATTCTTCCTTCAGCTAAAACATGCATGTGGAACCCAGAGTATGATCAACCGTGTGAACGGGAGACGTGTTCAAATATGTCTCAGTTTTCCTCCCCTGGTACTCGGGTGCAACATTCGAGACGCTTTACTAACACTCTCCCCACTTGGAGAGTCAGCGCCTTTAACCTCCTGTTTGGCCCAGTTTGCAATTTCTGCGGAAGATGAACAGTAATAGCGAGAACCAATGAGAGACTACCTGGAGGTGTCTGGACGGGCAAATTTAACTCTCATTTCCCACCAGGAAGAGGAATTAACCAAAGGCTCAGCGTGCCGTGCCGGAACCAGATTAGGGCCTGAAGCCATCCTGCGGAGTTGCGGCCAGCTCACAAGAAAGCGAGTTGAAGAAAGGAGCTCAGGGGCACTGTAATTCACAAACCTGCAGAGTTATAAATGACAGCTATCGTCCAAAAATAGACTGAAGTAAGGCTGCCAAGAGGACTTGAAAGCGGGGCAGAATTGCAGGAAACCGATTTCAGGAGGTAGACTGGAATTGCATTGAAAGCATAGGAAAAGAGGCAGAACGTCCACAATGATGCACTTGGCCAAAAAGGGCGTATGCGTTTTTTCCTGAATATATTCAGGAAAAAACGCATACGCCCTTTTTGGCCAACCAAGCAAGCTTGCAAAGGAAATCTGCACTACAATGAAGTCTCACTTCCCCCCGGTCAAAAGGGCCATCTGAAAAAAGTGTAAAATCCAGAAAGGCAGGACAGGCCATGGAGAACTGGGAGCCTTGTTATGCTGATGGGCGGGATGTAAATTGCCAACAGACACTCGGGAGAAGTGTATGGTGTTTCCTGAAACATCTAAAAAACAAAGCAACAGAGCCTAGGGCACTTCCACTTATGGTCCTATAGCTTAGGGAAATTAAAATCAAAAAGACACAGCCACCCCAAAGTTTGGGACGCCTCTGTTTACAAGAACCTCGTTTACCATACAAGTTCAATATCACAGAAAGTGAAAAATGGATAAAGAACTTGTGGTACTTACGTACAATGCAGTATCACTCAGCAATGAAATCTATGTCATCAGGCCCGTAGCAGCATAATGAGTGGATTCAGGTACGATGATTCTAACTGAAATAAGTCACACAGAAAAAGAAACATCATAAGATATCACTAATACACGGAATGTAAACTTGGCTACACAGGAACTGAATTCCAAAACAGAACAGGGTCTCAAATTTAGAAAACCAACTTATGCTTGCTTAAGGGGAAAGGTGAGTTGTGGTGCTGCATAAAACCAGAGATTGAAATGAGCACAGATAAAGTTCCTTAAGCCAAATATGGAATACACAAGAGCTACTCCTTGCTCAATGAAATGGACTCAACACACCATATTAAACGCCTAAGAATGTACCTGACTAGTAAGTATCTTAAAACCTATGGATTGCTATGTCTCCAAAAGAGAATCAAGCGTGTGTACAGGGGCATAAACGCAGCAGTGATAGGATTGCAGAGGTTCGGTGAGCAAATGAAGACCGTTTGAAGTCATATTGCATGGTACCCATTCCACGGGTCTCAACTCTCCAGGTTTAAGGTATTCTTCCTTCAGCTAAAACATGCATGTGGAACCCAGAGTATGATCAACCGTGTGAACGGGAGACGTGTTCAAATATGTCTCAGTATTCCTCCCCTGGTACTCGGGTGCAACATTCCAGACGCTTTACTAACACTCTCCCCACTTGGAGAGTCAGCACCTTTAACCTCCTGTTTGGCCCAGTTTGCAATTTCTGCGGAAGATGAACAGGAATAGCGAGAACCAATGAGAGACTAGCTGGAGGTGTCTGGACGGGCAAATTTAACTCTCATTTCCCACCAGGAAGAGGAAATAACCAAAGGCTCAGCGTGCCGTGCCGGAACCAGATTAGGGCCTGAAGCCATCCTGCGGTGTTGCGGCCAGCTCACAAGAAAGCGAGTTGAAGAAAGGAGCTCAGGGACACTGTAATTCACAAACCTGCAGAGTTATAAATGACAGCTATCGTCCAAAAATAGACTGAAGTAAGGCTGCCAAGAGGACTTGAAAGCGGGGCAGAATTGCAGGAAACCGATTTCAGGAGGTAGACTGGAATTGCATTGAAAGCATAGGAAAAGAGGCAGAACGTCCACAATGATGCACTTGGCCAAAAAGGGCGTATGCGTTTTTTCCTGAATATATTCAGGAAAAAACGCATACGCCCTTTTTGGCCAACCAAGCAAGCTTGCAAAGGAAATCTGCACTACAATGAAGTCTCACTTCCCCCCGGTCAAAAGGGCCATCTGAAAAAAGTGTAAAATCCAGAAAGGCAACAGGCCATTGAGAACTGGGAGCCTTGTTATGCTGATGGGCGGGATGTAAATTGCCAGCAGACACTTGGGAGAAGTGTATGGTGTTTCCTGAAACATCTAAAAAACAAAGCAACAGAGCCTAGGGCACTTCCACTTATGGTCCTATAGCTTAGGGAAATTAAAATCAAAAAGACACAGCCACCCCAAAGTTTGGAACGGCACTGTTTACAAGAACCTCGTTTTCAGTACAAGTTCAACAGCTCAGAAAGTGAAAAATGGATAAAGAAGTTGCGGTATTTACTTACAAAGCAATATCACTCAGCAATGAAATCTATGTCACCAGGCCCTTAGCAGCACAATGAGTGGATTCAGGTATGATGATTCTAACTGAAATAAGTCACACAGAAAAAGAAACATCATAAGATATCAGTAATACACGGAATGTAAACTTGGCTACACAGGAACTGAATTACAGAACAGAACAGGGACTCAAATTTAGAAAACCAACTTATGCTTGCTTAAGGGTAAAGGTGAGTAGGGGTGCTGCATAAAACCAGAGATTGAAATGAGCACAGATAAAGTTCCTTAAGCCAAATATGGAATACACAAGAGCTACTCCTTGCTCAACGAAATGGACTCAACACCCCATATTAAACGCCTAAGAATGTACCTGACTAGTAAGTATCTTAAAACCTATGGATTGCTATGTCCCCGTAAGAGAATAAAGCATGTGTACAGGGGCATAAACGCAGCAGTGATAGGATTGCAGAGGTTCGGTGAGCAAATGAAGACCCTTTGAAGTCATATTGCATGGTACCCATTCCACGGGTTTCAACTACCCAGGTTTAAGGTATTCTTCCTTCAGCTAAAACATGCATGTGGAACCCAGAGTATGATCAACCGTGTGAACGGGAGACGTGTTCAAATATGTCTCAGTTTTCGTACCCTGGTACTCGGGTACAACATTCCAGACGCTTTACTAACAGTCTCCCAACTTGGAGAGTCAGTCCCTTTAACCTCCTGTTTGGCCCAGTTTGCAATTTCTGCGGAAGATGCACAGGAATAGCGAGAACCAATGAGAGACTAGCTGGAGGTGTCTGGACGGGCAAATTTAACTCTCATTTCCTACCAGGAAGAGGAATTAACCAAAGGCTCAGCGTGCCGTGCTGGAACCAGATTAGGGCCTGAAGCCATCCTGCGGTGTTTCGGCCAGCTCAAAAGAAAGCGAGTTGAAGAAAGGAGCTCAGGGTCTCTGTAATTCACAAACCTGCAGAGTTATAAATGACAGCTATCGTCCAAAAATAGACTGAAGTAAGGCTGCCAAGAGGACTTGAAAGCGGGGCAGAATTGCAGGAAACCGATTTCAGGAGGTAGACTGGAATTGCATTGAAAGCATAGGAAAAGAGGCAGAACGTCCACAATGATGCACTTGGCCAAAAAGGGCGTATGCGTTTTTTCCTGAATATATTCAGGAAAAAACGCATACGCCCTTTTTGGCCAACCAAGCAAGCTTGCAAAGGAAATCTGCACTACAATGAAGTCTCACTTCCCCCCGGTCAAAAGGGCCATCTGAAAAAAGTGTAAAATCCAGAAAGTCAGGACAGGCCATGGAGAACTGGGAGCCTTGTTATGCTGATGGGCGGGATGTAAATTGCCAACAACCACTCGGGAGAAGTGTATGGTGTTTCCTGAAACATCTAAAAAACAAAGCAACAGAGCCTAGGGCACTTCCACTTATGGTCCTATAGCTTAGGGAAATTAAAATCAAAAAGACACAGCCACCCCAAAGTTTGGAACGCCTCTGTTTACAAGAACCTCCTTTACCGTACAAGTTCAATATCACAGAAAGTGAAAAATGGATAAAGAACTTGTGGTACTTACGTACAATGCAGTATCACTCAGCAATGAAATCTATGTCATCAGGCCCGTAGCAGCATAATGAGTGGATTCAGGTACGATGATTCTAACTGAAATAAGTCACACAGAAAAAGAAACATCATAAGATATCACTAATACACGGAATGTAAACTTGGCTACACAGGAACTGAATTCCAAAACAGAACAGGGTCTCAAATTTAGAAAACCAACTTATGCTTGCTTAAGGGGAAAGGTGAGTTGTGGTGCTGCATAAAACCAGAGATTGAAATGAGCACAGATAAAGTTCCTTAAGCCAAATATGGAATAGACAAGAGCTACTCCTTGCTCAACGAAATGGACTCAACACCCCATATTAAATGCCTAAGAATGTACCTGACTAGTAAGTATCTTAAAACCTATGGATTGCTATGTCTCCAAAAGAGAATCAAGCGTGTGTACAGGGGCATAAACGCAGCAGTGATAGGATTGGAGAGGTTCGGTGAGCAAATGAAGACCCTTTGAAGACATATTGCATGGTACCCATTCCACGGGTCTCAACTCTCCAGGTTTAAGGTATTCTTCCTTCAGCTAAAACATGCATGTGGAACCCAGAGTATGATCACCCGTGTGAACGGGAGACGTGTTCAAATATGTCTCAGTTTTCCTCCCCTGGTACTCGGGTGCAACATTCCAGACGCTTTACTAACACTCTCCCCACTTGGAGAGTCAGCGCCTTTAACCTCCTGTTTGGCCCAGTTTGCAATTTCTGCGGAAGATGAACAGGAATAGCGAGAACCAATGAGAGACTACCTGGAGGTGTCTGGACGGGCAAATTTAACTCTCATTTCCCACCACGAAGAGGAATTAACCAAAGGCTCAGCGTGCCGTGCCAGAACCAGATTAGGGCCTGAAGACATCCTGCGGTGTTGCGGCCAGGTCACAAGAAAGCGAGTTGAAGAAAGGAGCTCAGGGGCACTGTAATTCACAAACCTGCAGAGTTATAAATGACAGCTATCGTCCAAAAATAGACTGAAGTAAGGCTGCCAAGAGGACTTGAAAGCGGGGCAGAATTGCAGGAAACCGATTTCAGGAGGTAGACTGGAATTGCATTGCAAGCATAGGAAAAGAGGCAGAACGTCCACAATGATGCACTTGGCCAAAAAGGGCGTATGCGTTTTTTCCTGAATATATTCAGGAAAAAACGCATACGCACTTTTTGGCCAACCAAGCAAGCTTGCAAAGGAAATCTGCACTACAATGAAGTCTCACTTCCACCTGGTCAAAAGGGCCATCTGAAAAAAGTGTAAAATCCATAAAGGCACGACAGGCCATGGAGAACTGGGAGCCTTGTTATGCTGATGGGCGGGATGTAAATTGCCAACAACCACTGGGGAGAAGTGTATGGTGTTTCCTGAAACATCTAAAAAACAAAGCAACAGAGCCTAGGGCACTTCCACTTATGGTCCTATAGCTTAGGGAATTTAAAATCAAAAAGACACAGCCACCCCAAAGTTTGGAACGGCTCTGTTTACAAGAACCTCGTTTACAGTACAAGTTCAACATCGCAGAAATTGAAAAATGGATAAAGAAGTTGTGGTATTTACTTACAAAGCAATATCACTCAGCAATGAAATCTGTGTCATCAGGCCCTTAGCAGCACAATGAGTGGATTCAGGTATGATGATTCTAACTGAAATAAGTCACACAGAAAAAGAAACATCATAAGATATCAGTAATACACGGAATGTAAACTTGGCTACACAGGAACTGAATTACAGAACACAACAGGGTCTCAAATTTAGAAAACCAACTTATGCTTGCTTAAGGGTAAAGGTGAGTTGGGGTGCTGCATAAAACCAGAGATTGAAATGAGCACAGATAAAGTTCCTTAAGCCAAATATGGAATAGACAAGAGCTACTCCTTGCTCAACGAAATGGACTCAACACCGCATATTAAACGCCTAAGAATGTACCTGACTAGTAAGTATCTTAAAACCTATGGATTGCTATGTCTCCGAAACAGAATCAAGCATGTGTACAGGGGCATAAACGCAGCAGTGATAGGATTGGAGAGGTTCGGTGAGCAAATGAAGACCCTTTGAAGTCATATTGCATGGTACCCATTCCACGGGTTTCAACTACCCAGGTTTAACGTATTCTTCCTTCAGCTAAAACATGCATGTGGAACCCAGAGTATGATCAACCATGTGAACGGGAGACGTGTTCAAATATGTCTCAGTTTTCCTCCCCTGGTACTCGGGTGCAACATTCCAGACGCTTTACTAACACTCTCCCGACTTGGAGAGTCAGTGCCTTTAACCTCCTGTTTGGCCCAGTTTGCAATTTCTGCGGAAGATGAACAGGAATAGCGAGAACCAATGAGAGGCTAGCTGGAGGTGTCTGAACGGGCAAATTTAACTCTCATTTCCCACCAGGAAGAGGAATTAACCAAAGGCTCAGCGTGCCGGGCCGGAACCAGATTAGGGCCTGAAGCCATCCTGCGGTGTTGCGGCCAGGTCACAAGAAAGCGAGTTGAAGAAAGGAGCTCAGGGGCACTGTAATTCACAAACCTGCAGAGTTATAAATGACAGCTATCGTCCAAAAATAGACTGAAGTAAGGCTGCCAAGAGGACTTGAAAGCGGGGCAGAATTGCAGGAAACCGATTTCAGGAGGTAGACTGGAATTGCACTGAAAGCATAGGAAAAGAGGCAGAACGTCCACAATGATGCACTTGGCCAAAAGGGCGTATGCGTTTTTTCCTGAATATATTCAGGAAAAAACGCATACGCCCTTTTTGGCCAACCAAGCAAGCTTGCAAAGGAAATCTGCACTACAATGAAGTCTCACTTCCCCCCGGTCAAAAGAGCCATCTGAAAAAAGTGTAAAACCCAGAAAGGCAGGACAGGCCATGGAGAACTGGGAGCCTTGTTATGCTGATGGGCGGGATGTAAATTGCCAACAGACACTCGGGAGATGTGTATGGTGTTTCCTGAAACATCTAAAAAACAAAGCAACAGAGCCTAGGGCACTTCCACTTATGGTCCTATAGCTTAGGGAAATTAATATCAAAAAGACACAGCAACCCCAAAATTTGGGATGGCTCTTTTTACAGAAATCTCTTCTACGGCACAAGTTAAATATCCCAGAGAGCAAATAATGGATAAAGAAGTTGCGGTACTTATGTACAACAGAATACCACTCAGCAATGAAATCTATGTCACCAGGCCCGTACCAGCATAATGAGTGCATTGAGGCACGATGATTCTAAGTGAAATAAGTCACACAGAAAAAGAAACATCATAAGGTATCACTAATACACAGAATGTGAACTTGGCTACACATGAACTGAATTACAAAACAGAACAGGGTCTCAAGTTTAGAAAACCAACTTATGCCTGCGTAAGGGGGAAGGTGAGTTGGGGTGCTGCATAAAAGCAGAGTTTGAAATTAGCACAGATACCGTTCCATAAGCCAAATATGTAATAGACAAGAGCTACCCCTTGCTCAACGAAATGGATTCAACAATGAGGTATCACCTCACACCTGGTAGAATAGGCATCATTGAAAATCTACAAACAAAAAATGCTGGAAAGGGTGTGGAGAAAAGGAACCCTCTTCCACTATTGTTGGGAATATAAATTGATACAGTCATTATGGAGAACAATATGGAATTTCTTAAGAAACTAACAATAGAATTACCATATGATACAGCAATCCCAGTACTGGACATATACCCAGACAAAACCATAAATCAAAAAGAGTCATTCACCGCAATGTTCATTGCATCACTATTTACAATATCGAGGTAATGGAAGCAACCTAAATGCCCACAGACAGACGAATGCATAAAGCTGTGGTACATATATAAAATGGAATATTACTAAGCCATGAAAAGGAATGAAATTGGGTCATTTGTAGAGACGTCGATGGATCTAGAGACTGTCATACAGAGTGAAGTAAGTCAGAAAGAGAAAAACAAATCTTGTATATTCATGCATATATGTGGAACCTAGAAAAACTGTACAGATTAACCATTTTGCAAGGCATAAATAGAGCAACAGTTGTAGACAACAAACGTATGGACAACAAGGGGGGAAAGCTGTTGGGGGGGTGGTGGTGGGAGGAGTTGAGAGACTGGGATTGGCATGTATACATTTATATGTATAAAATAGATAACCAATAAGAACCTGCTGTATAAAAATATAAAATAAAATTCAAAATTAAAAAGAAATAAAATTTAAAAAATAAAACAGAAAAAACAATTATTCCCTGCACATACATGTATTTATATGAATAAATTATTTCCATGCTTATATCTGTAAATACAAAAAAGAGGAATAAAATCTACCTTGAACCAAAAACGAAAAAGAGAAAAAAAACACAGAACCCACCAGTTACACAGAGGAAAACCGTATCAGGGCACTTGCTCCAGTTGTAAACAATTCTGAAGTTGGTCAGTGGTGGGGAATCGTCTCCCATTCAGCCAGCAGCCCCCACGCAACAAGCGTCCTCATTGCAAAGCTGGGGCACCGTGCCGAGGCATCTGTGAGTAAACGTGAGCTGAGCCCCAGGCCAGTTGCTGCTGAACTATTCCCACCCGTCCCAGGTAAAACACCTGAATATATACAAGGACTTGAAAGCCTAGAGGAAGGGCCATAGAGCCACACGAGTGACAGCATGCCGGCCGACTTGGTGCCTGCAGGCCAGCCAGGATGGTCCTGGCCCTGGGTGCTCTTCTGGAAGATTTCCATTTCCCTGCCTGAGATACCCGTCCTGTCCCTGCCCCCACTGCTTTTTTCCTTCCTCACCTCTGCCCAGGGAGAAATTCCAGCAGCAGGTATGGGTGACACATCCTCTTCTTTAGCAGGTGGCAGCCTGGCAACTGCTGCAGAAAGTCCAGCAGAGCCCCACTCACACTGGGCCACCCACAAAGCCGTGGCCTCTCACTCCCTCCCACCAGCCCAGCCCCGAGACTGCTGACAGGGCAGAGAAAATGGCGTCAGGCACGGCTGCAGGGGCTCTTGCTGCCTGGAGTGGTATTTATATTGATCTCAACCCAGGCACACCTGGGGAGGGCTGGCCGGCACGGTAAGGCTGCCCAGGTCAGCCAATCATCACCCCTCAGGGGCTCACAGTTGCAGAAAATGGAACTTGCTGAACCGGCCAGGTCCAAGGAACAGGTGTGGGCTCCTGAGAGTCAGGATAGACAAGGGGCTGCAGCTTTGGCTTGTTTTCTAATCATTTTATCTGGCCCATGAGTGGGAGACAACTTCAAGAAAACCCTCTCCTAATGAGAGGAACCCAGGAGTCAGGGAGAGGAGGGGTGGGTGGTGGTTGGAGACAGAGGCCTGGTGTCCCGGGTGCAGTGGAAGTCTCTGGAAGACCAGGTGGAGGGAGGCCTCACGGAGTGATGCCCAGGGTCACAGACCTGTCGCAGCTGCTGTTTGTTAGTTCAAGTCCTGCTCTGAGGTGCTCTGTGTCAGCTCTGAGCGACAGGTGAGCTGGGGGTGCTCTGCAATGAGGGCTATGTGCACGGTTCCTGTGTGCCCAGCCCTGCCACGGTACCTGCAAGGGTAGCTCTGTATCCTGGGAGGGGCCTGACCACGAGAGCCCCGTGGGCTGGGGTGGGGGTGGGGTACCTGCCCAGGTGAGCTCCATATTCTGGGATTGGTCTGACCACGAGAGCCCCATGGGCTGCTGGGGACCTGGTAAAGGATGTCAGGACAGTCAGTGAAGCCACCGAGGATATACCTCCAGTTGCTCCTAATTCCTACACCCTGCTGGTCATTCTACCAACCACCAGGACATGGTATTCTGTATTAGTCTTCAATGATGCCTTCTTTTGTATTCCATTAGTCCCAGAGTCACAAGAAATTTTGGCTTGTGAGTGGCAGGACTCAACATACAACTAAAACAATACTTCCGGGCCGTCTGGCCCCAAGGGTGCAAAAATTCCCACACCATCTTTGGGGAAAGCTTAGCTAAAGACCTAAAAGTTCTACCTCTGGAAAAGGAAACCCTCCTTCAATATGCAGACGACATTCTGATCACCAGCCCTACTAAGGAGGCCTCTGAACTACCAAGCCAATAAAGGCTAGAAGTTGTCCAAGAAAAAGCTCAAATATCACAGACTGCGGTGACCTGCCTGGGCTTCATTCTCACAGAAGGTCAGAGAAGCCCATCCCAGGAAAGGGAAGAAACCATTTTCAGCCTTACCCCTTTCTAAAACTAGAAGACAGCTTAGGGGTTCCTGGGGAGGCCAGGGTTTGCTGCTTCTGGATCCCTAGCTACAGTCTACTAGCTGGGCCTCTATATGAAACACTGAAAGGAAAAGATGATGATCCTTTTGAATAGAATCCAGAAGTGGCCTTTCAAGAATGGAAAGAGCAGTCAATTCAGACCCTTGCCCTGGAACTCCCTAATTTAGCTAAACCCTTTGACCTTTACATTCCCGGTGAAAGGTGAATCGCCATTGGAGAATTAGTGCAAAAACTGGGACCACTTGAAATGGAACAATGCAAGAATGCCATCCAGGTAGGATAAACTACGGTCACTAAGGGGCTTGGCCCACTGCCACATCTGGCCAAGATACTGGCGGTATCTAAAAACCTGGAAATCAGCAGCCCAAAAGGCCACCTCCCTCCTAAGGGAAAAGGACCCCACGTGGTGATCCTAACCACCAACCATGCCCTGAAGTTGCAGGGTTCGCTCCGTGGGCACACCGACCTCGAGTGAGGAGGCCCTCCAACTCCAACATCCAGAGAGATAACCGGGGGCAACAGGGCACCATGACGACTCGTGTGAACATCACTTGACCTGGAGTTTCTCTCATAAAACAACAAGAGTGTGTCCCAAAAGAGTAGACTACTGCTTGCAGGACTTACTGCACCCAGAGGGGAGCTAATAATCTTGGCGGGGGAACAGTATACCACACTGTCACCATAGAAAAGCCTACAGACACCGTGATGATGGTGGCCAATAAGACCGGCTGGACTCCTGTTTACTTCAAAAGGCTGTTGACTCAGTAGCCATCATGGTCCTTGATCACCACTGACCCTGGACTGTCTGGGAGTTGAGCGGGCAGGGCTCTGACACCTGGTGCTGTTTGTACGTTAATTCAGGGGCCTAACTGAAGAAAGCGCAGACTACTGGTCAGAGCATCTAGGCTGGCAGAGACGGTCAGCCTAAGGTGGCCGAACAAATGTGGGGCGGGGTGAAACCGGCCCCCACAGCGTCTCTGCACATCTCTTTCCTGGACCCTTAAAGGTCATTAGAATCTATAACACTTCCAATGCTGGTGCTCAGGTGGACGAGCAGGGAGGCAGGGGTCCTGGGGACAATCAACGTCACCGGGAGGCTGCTGGGGAGAAGCTCTGACCCTCGCCCCAGGGTATGAGGGCTCCCAACTCAGCACTCAGCAGTTACAGAAGAAGGGTCTGCACCCTCAGCACTCCAAGAATGAGGAACGGGACAAAAGGCAGAGGAGGGGTTTGTCCCCAGCAAAGCCCATTAAAAATCCCTGGGAGATAAAAATAGAATCTGGGCAATAAAGTCAAGTCTAACCTTTTTTATCCTTTGTGCTTTGTCTAATTTCACGTGCTCCTAGGGTCCCGCATGCAGAGGTTCCACACCCGGCACTTCAGACCAGATTTCCTAGTGCAGAATGGCTGGGTCGACACCTCAGCTCCTGGGGCCCAGTGCAGACTCCACGATATAGAGCCTGAGCTACAGCCAACCCGGCCCTCGAGAGCTCCGCCGCCTCCCTCCCTCCCGCTGACTCTGACAGGATCTCTACACAGCAGCCCAGCCCACAGCCCACGGGGTAGTGCATGCTCTCACCTCTCCATTCTCTGATCAAAATATAAAGTTTCCTTTGCTTGTGAACCAAACTCAGTCTCGATCTGTTGGCCCCAATGACACTGGGCAGGGGGACACTTGTTGGGGTCCACTCTGGAGGATCAGTAACAGAAATTGAGACTATTGTAACCTCAATGAACAGATGTGTGAGCCAAACTGTAGTTAACATAGAACAGTGTATAAGGCTCGGGTAAAATAAGATGTTTTTAACACTTCCATTTGATATTTCCATCACTTTTTATAAGCAAGTTCAGTGAAAAGGTTTGTCTTATTTGTCAGGTCAATATTAGAGAAACGAAGTGATTTCTTTCCAAGGATGTACAGCTAATAATCTTGGTTAAACCTTCAATCTTGTTTTAAATGCTTTTCCATTGAAAATGATACCTCTCTTTCAGCTCCCCCATTTCTGAGAAGTATAAAATCTTATAATTTATTATTACCAAAGGGGAAAGGTGGGAGGAGGGATAAATTAACAGTTTGGAATGAACACATACACACTGCTATGTATAAAATAGATCATCAACAAGGAACTACTGTATAGCACAGGGAACTACACTCAACATTTTGCAATAACCTATAAGGGGAAATAATCTGAAAAAGAATAGATATTTTTATTGACATCATCTATCAATGACAGTTAAAGTGTAGCCTAAGGGAAGCTGGTGGTGAGTGCTTCTGACCCTGAAGACTTCAATCATCTAAAGTTTGGACTCTGCCTACTTCCCAAGGCCCTTAATGAACATATGTGTAGCCGTAGCTTAAAAACTTCCCCAGTTTGGGTTTCGGGGAGACACTGATTTTGAAAAAGCCCTGGTGTTCTCCTTACATGAATGGGACTCTTCCTACTGCTAAAACATGTCTGTCACACCCAGAGGATGGTATACCGTCTGATCGGGAAGAGTTTGGAAAAGGCATCTCATCTCCTCATCTCCTGGTGCTCGGGTTCACCCCTCCAGCGTCTTTACTAACAGTCTCCCCACTTGGAGATGTCAGCACTGTCAACATCCTGTTGCGTACAGTTTGGAATTTGTCCAGAGGATGAAGCGGAAGGATGAGGAACAATGAGAGACAAGTCCTAGGTGTTCAGACAGGCACATGTCACTCTAATTTCCAATCAGGAAGACGAATTGACCAAAGGCTAGGGCTGCCCATGGAAACAGTATAGGGCTTGAGGAAATCCCGCTGCTTTGTGGCCAGTTCCCATAAACACGAGTTGAACAATGGAACTCAGGGGCAGTAAAATTCACAAAACTGCAGAGTTGAAAATATCCATCACTGAAAAATGTCTTGAGGAAAGTCAGAGAAAAGGACTTGTAAGCAAGGGAGAATGGCAGGAAAGGGATTTGAGGAGGTAGAAAGGACTCGCCATTAAGCACAAGAAAAGGAGCTGAACATTGCCAACATTGCAGTTGGCCAAAAAGGGTGTATGCGTTCTTTTCTGTATATATTCAAGAAAAGGGCATACACTTTTTTAGCCAACCAAACAGGTGGGCACTGGAAGTCAATACTACAAAAGATATCACTTCGCATCAGTCAGAAGAGCCATCCTCATAAAGCGTAAACAACAGAAATGCAGGACAGGGCAACGAGAAGAGGGAGCCCTGTGAGACTTATAGTGGAAATGTATATTGCCAACGGCCATTCTGGAGAAGTGTATTGTGTTTACTAAAGCATCTAAAAAATGAGCTACAGAGCATAGGGCACTTGCACTCATGGGCGTATATCTTGGGAAAAACAAAAATCGAGAGGACACAGGCACCCCAATATTTACCCCCTCTCTGTTTAAAAGATCCTCGACTAGGATATAACTTAAATGTCTCTGGAGGGAAAAAATGGATAGAGATGTGGTACTTAGGTAGAGTGGAATATTATTCAGCCTGGAAATCAATGAAATATGGCCAGTTGTAACAACTCCGGAGGAGTTACGTATGATCATTCTAAGTGACAGAATTCAAAAAGAAAAAGACACATATCATAAGATATCACTTAAAGGTGGAATCCAAAATGGCTACACATGAAATAAATTACAAAACAAAAACATAGTCAAATATGTAGAAAACACGCATAAGGCTGCTAAACGGGAAAGGTGGGGAGGGGTGAGGCATCATCCAGGAGGTTGAAATTAGCAAAGATACCATTCCAAATACCAAACTGATAATCAACAAGGCCTACACGGTAGCTAAAAGAACTGCACTCAGCACACTCAAGTCACCGGAAAAGAATATATACGACTGGTAAGAATCTGAAAAAGAATTTATTGATGTCTCTCTGTACGCGAATCAAGTGGATGTACAGCAGCAAGAAACAGAGCTTTGAAAATCAGCTGTAACCAATATAGTAATAAATTGAAAAAAATAAACGACAGAGAGACAGAGAAAACCTCTTACAACTTTTCCTCAGGGACGGTGATGCAACATGGATTGAACACATCTAGACCCACAGCAGGATGAGACATAAGGCTGGAAACTGTTTGCGCTAAGAGAAATGTGAGGTTGGGTGAGGAAATGCACACCCTTTAAAGTAATACTACCTGGTACCCATTCAATGGGTCCCAAATCTGCAGGTTCAAGGGATCTTCCTACAGCTAAAACATGCATGGAAAACCCAGAGGACTGTACACCATGTGATCGGGAGATGTGTCTAAAATGCACCTCATTTATCCTCTCCTGGTGCTCCTGTTCACCATTCCAGCCACGCTACTTAGAATCTCCCCACTTGGAGAATCAGCACATTTAAACTTCTGTTTCACACATTTTGCAAATTGTGAGGAGGATGAACGGGAAGAGGGGGAACCAATGAGAGAAGAGTTGTAGGGGTTTGGACGGGCACATATCACTCTAATTTCCCATTAAGAATAAGAATTAAAGAAAGGCTCAGCCTGCCTCGCCGGAGCCAAAATAGGGCCTGAAGCAATCCTGCGGGTTTGAGGCCAGCTCACAAAAGAGCAACTTAAAAAATGGAGCTCAGGGTCACTGCAATTCACAAACCTGCAGAGTTATAAATGAAAACTAACGTCCAAAAATATGTTGAGGTAAGGCAAAGAAGAGGATCTGAATGCAAGACAGAATTGCAAGAAACAGATTTCAAGAGATAGATTGGACTCGTCTTTAACGCACATGAAAAGCGGCAGAATTTCGACAATGATGCAGTTGGCCCAAAAGGGCGTATGCGTTTTTTCCTGATTATATCCAGGAAAAAACGCATACGCACTTTATGGGCAACGAAGCAAGCAAGCAATGCAAATGTGCACAACAAAGAAGTCTCACTTCCCACCGGTCAAAAGGGCCATCCTAAAAAATTGTAAAAACCAGAAATGCAGGACAGGCCATGGAGAACAGGGAGCCTTTATACGCTGATGGGCAGTGTGTGAACTGCCGAGAGCCACTCTGGAGAAGTGTATGGTGGTTCCTAAATCATCTAAAAAACAGAGCTACAGAGCATAGGACACTTCCAATCATGGGAGTATATCTAGGGAAGTCTAAAAATCAACAAGACACAAGCACACCACAGTTTAGGGCTACTCTGTTTACAAGAACCTCAACTTCAGTACACCTTAAATATCCCAGGAAAGAGAACAATGGATAAAGAAGATGTGGTACTTATGTACAATGGAATATCTCTTCACCATGAAATCAATGTAATAAGGCTAGTAGAAGGATAAAGAGTGGATTTAGGTCCGATAATACTACTTGAAATAAGTCAAACAGAAAAAGAAACATATCATAAGATATCACTTATAGAGGGAGGGTAAATATGGCTGCACAAGAAATGAATTACAGAACAGAACAGTGTCTCACATTTAGAAAACACACTTATGTCAGCTTAAGGGGAAAGGAGAGGTGGGGTGATGCATAAAACCAGAGTTTGAAATTAGCACAGATACCGTTCAATAAACCAAATAGGTATTAGACAAGATCTACACCTTGCTCAATGAACAGGCCTCAACACACCCTATACACCGCAGAGAAATATATCTGAGGAATAAGAATCTTAAAACCCATGTATTGATATATCTCCATAAGGGAATCAAGTGTGTGCAGAGCGGCACAAACACAGCAGTGAAAAGGAGCTAAACCCCATTATAGAAATAAATTTTAAAAACAAAACGCTGAAACAATGAAAGAGAGAAAAATTCTTACAAAATTCGCTCAGGGGCTGTGATGCAACCTGGATTGACCACATATAAACCCACAGCTGGATAAGACATAAGGCTGGACACTTGGGGCTGACAGGATTGGTGAGCTTTGGTGAGCAACTGCCGAAAGTTTAATGCAATACTTCATGCTACTCAGTCCAAGGGTCCCAACACTCCAGGTTGAAGGGAATCTTCCTACAGCTAAACCATGCTTGGGAAACCCAGCGACTGGTATACCATATGATCGGGAAAGGTTTCTAAAACGCACCTCATTTTTCCTCTCCTGGGGCTCCGGATCGACATTCCAGCCGCTTTACTAACAACATCCCCACATGGAGTCAATGCCTTTAAGTTCTGGTATCGCACAGTCTGCAGTTAGTGAAGAGGATGAATGGGAATAGGGGGAACCAGTGAGAAACTAGCTGTAGCGGTTTCAATGGGCACATGTCACTCTAATATCACATCAGTAAGAAGAATTAACCAAAGGCACAGCAGGTGCCCCAGAAGAAAAATAGGGCTTCAAGGAATCCTTTGGTTATGGGGCAATACCACAAAAATAAGAGCTAAAAAATGGAGCTAAGGGCCACTGCAATTCAAAAACCTGCAGAGTTATAAAGGCCAACTATTTTTAAAAAATATATTGAGGTAAGGCTATGAAGAGGCATTGAAAGCAAGGCAGAATTGCAGGAAACTGATTTCAGGAGGTAGACTGGAATTGCATTGAAAGCATATGAAGAGAGTCAGAAACTCGACAATGATGCACTTGGCCAAAAAGTGCGTATGCGTTTTTTCCTGAATATATTCCTGAATATATTCAGGAAATTTCCTGAATATATTCAGGAAAAAACACATACGCCCTTTTTGGCCAACCAAGCATGCTTGCAAAGGAAATCTGCACTACAATGAAGTCTCACTTCCCCCCGGTCAAAAGGGCCATCTGAAAAAAGTGTAAAATCCAGAAAGGCAGGACAGGCCATGGAGAACTGGGAGCCTTCTTATGCTGATGGGCGGGATGTAAATTGCCAACAGCCACTCTGGAGAAGTGTATGGTGTTTCCTGAAACATCTA
The DNA here is from genome assembly GCF_949987515.2 of Delphinus delphis. Taxonomy (NCBI): domain Eukaryota; kingdom Metazoa; phylum Chordata; class Mammalia; order Artiodactyla; family Delphinidae; genus Delphinus; species Delphinus delphis. The sequence continues at coordinate 148,790 of NW_027192928.1, read as the reverse complement.
AAAAACAAAGCAACAGAGCCTAGGGCACTTCCACTTATGGTCCTATAGCTTAGGGAAATTAAAATCAAAAAGACACAGCCACCCCAAAGTTTGGGACGGCTCTGTTTACAAGAACCTCGTTTACAGTACAAGTTCAATATCACAGAAAGTGAAAAATGGATAAAGAACTTGTGGTACTTACGTACAATGCAATATCACTCAGCAATGAAATCTATGTCATCAGGCCCGTAGCAGCATAATGAGTGGATGCAGGTATGATGATTCGAACTGAAATAAGTCACACAGAAAAGAAAAATCATAAGGTATCACTAATACACAGAATGTGAACTTGGCTACACATGAACTGAATTACAAAACAGAACAGTGTCTCAAGTTTAGAAAACCAACTTATGCTTGCGTAAGGGGGAAGGTGAGTTGGGGTGCTGCACAAAACCAGAGATTGAAATGAGCACAGATAAAGTTCCTTAAGCCAAATATGGAATAGACAAGAGCTACTCCTTGCTCAACGAAATGGACTCAACACCCCATATTAAACGCCTAAGAATGTACCTGACTAGTAAGTATCTTAAAACCTATGGATTGCTATGTCTCCGAAAGAGAATCAAGCATGTGTACAGGGGCATAAACGCAGCAGTGATAGGATTGGAGAGGTTCGGTGAGCAAATGAAGACCGTTTGAAGTCATATTGCATGGTACCCATTCCACGGGTTTCAACTACCCAGGTTTAAGGTATTCTTCCTTCAGCTAAAACATGCATGTGGAACCTAGAGTATGATCAACCATGTGATCGGGAGACGTGTTCAAATATGTCTCAGTTTTCGTACCCTGGTACTCGGGTGCAACATTCCAGACGCTTACTAACACTCTCCCCACTTGGAGAGTCAGTCCCTTTAACCTCCTGTTTGGCCCAGTTTGCAATTTCTGTGGAAGATGAACAGGAATAGCGAGAATCAATGAGAGACTAGCTGGAGGTGTTAGGATGGGCAAATTTAACTCTCATTTCCCACCAGGAAGAGGAATTAACCAAAGGCTCAGCGTGCCGTGCCAGAACCATATTAGGGCCTGAAGACATCCTGCGGTGTTGCGGCCAGGTCACAAGAAAGCGAGTTGAAGAAAGGAGCTCAGGGGCACTGTAATTCACAAACCTGCAGAGTTATAAATGACAGCTATCGTCCAGAAATAGACTGAAGTAAGGCTGCCAAGAGGACTTGAAAGCGGGGCAGAATTGCAGGAAACCGATTTCAGGAGGTAGACTGGAATTGCACTGAAAGCATAGGAAAAGAGGCAGAACGTCCACAATGATGCACTTGGCCAAAAAGGGCGTATGCGTTTTTTCCTGAATATATTCAGGGAAAAACGCATACGCCCTTTTTGGCCAACCAAGCAAGCTTGCAAAGCAAATCTGCACTACAATGAAGTCTCACTTCCCCCCGGTCAAAAGGGCCATCTGAAAAAAGTGTAAAATCCAGAAAGGCAGGACAGGCCATGGAGAACTGGGAGCCTTGTTATGCTGAAGGGCGGGATGTAAATTGCCAACAAACACTCGGGAGAAGTGTATGGTGTTTCCTGAAACATCGAGAAAACAAAGCAACAGAGCCTAGGGCACTTCCACTTATGGTCCTATAGCTTAAGGAAATTAAAATCAAAATGACACAGCCACCCCAAAGTTTGGGACGCCTCTGTTTACAAGAACCTCGTTTACAGTACAAGTTCAACATCACAGAAACTGAAAAATGGATAAAGAAGCTGTGGTATTTACTTACAAAGCAATATCACTCAGCAATGAAATCTATGTCATCAGGCCCTTAGCATCACAATGAGTGGATTCAGGTATGATGATTCTAACTGAAATAAGTCACACAGAAAAAGAAACATCATAAGATATCAGTAATACACGGAATGTAAACTTGGCTACACAGGAACTGAATTACAGAACAGAACAGGGTCTCAAATTTAGAAAACCAACTTATGCTTGCTTAAGGGTAAAGGTGAGTTGGGGTGCTGCATAAAACCAGAGATTGAAATGAGCACAGATAAAGTTCCTTAAGTCAAATATGGAATAGACAAGAGCTACTCCTTGCTCAACGAAATGGACTCAACACCGCATATTAAACGCCTAAGAATGTACCTGACTAGTAAGTATCGTAAAACCTATGGATTGCTATGTCTCCAAAACAGAATCAAGCATGTGTACAGGGGCATAAACGCAGCAGTGATAGGATTGGAGAGGTTCGGTGAGCAAATGAAGACCCTTTGAAGTCATATTGCATGGTACCCATTACATGGGTCTCAACTCTCCAGGTTTAAGGTATTCTTCCTTCAGCTAAAACATGCATGTGGAACCCAAGTATGATCAACCATGTGAACGGGAGACGTGTTCAAATATGTCTCAGTTTTCCTCCCCTGGTACTCGGGTGCAACATTCCAGACGCTTTACTAACACTCTCCCCACTTGGAGAGTCAGTCCCTTTAACCTCCTGTTTGGCCCAGTTTGCAATTTCTGCGGAAGATGAACAGGAATAGCGAGAACCAATGAGAGACTAGCTGGAGGTGTCTGAACGGGCAAATTTAACTCTCATTTCCCACCAGGAAGAGGAATTAACCAAAGGCTCAGCATGCCAGGCCGGAACCTGATTAGGGCCTGAAGCCATCCTGCGGTGTTGCGGCCAGGTCACAAGAAAGCGAGTTGAAGAAAGGAGCTCAGGGGCACTGTAATTCACAAACCTGCAGAGTTATAAAAGACAGCTATCGTCCAAAAATAGACTGAAGTAAGGCTGCCAAGAGGACTCGAAAGCGGGGCAGAATTGCAGGAAACCGATTTCAGGAGGTAGACTGGAATTGCATTGAAAGCATAGGAAAAGAGGCAGAACGTCCACAATGATGCACTTGGCCAAAAAGGGCGTATGCGTTTTTTCCTGAATATATTCAGGAAAAAACGCATACGCCCTTTTTGGCCAACCAAGCAAGCTTGCAAAGCAAATCTGCACTACAATGAAGTCTCACTTCCCCCCGGTCAAAAGGGCCATCTGAAAAAAGTGTAAAATCCAGAAAGGCAGGACAGGCCATGGAGAACTGGGAGCCTTGTTATGCTGAAGGGCGGGATGTAAATTGCCAACAAACACTCGGGAGAAGTGTATGGTGTTTCCTGAAACATCTAGAAAACAAAGCAACAGAGCCTAGGGCACTTCCACTTATGGTCCTATAGCTTAGGGAAATTAAAATCAAAAAGACACAGCCACCCCAAAGTTTGGAACGGCTCTGTTTACAAGAACCTCGTTTACAGTACAAGTTCAACATCGCAGAAAGTGAAAAATGGATAAAGAAGTTGTGGTATTTACTTACAAAGCAATATCACTCAGCAATGAAATCTGTGTCATCAGGCCCTTAGCAGCACAATGAGTGGATTCAGGTATGATGATTCTAACTGAAATAAGTCACACAGAAAAAGAAACATCATAAGATATCAGTAATACACGGAATGTAAACTTGGCTACACAGGAACTGAATTACAGAACAGAACGGGGTCTCAAATTTAGAAAACCAACTTATGCTTGCTTAAGGGGAAAGGTGAGTTGGGGTGCTGCATAAAACCAGAGATTGAAATGAGCACAGATAAAGTTACTTAAGCCAAATATGGAATAGACAAGAGCTACTCCTTGCTCAACGAAATGGACTCAACACTGCATATTAAACGCCTAAGAATGTACCTGACTAGTAAGTATCTTAAAACCTATGGATTGCTATGTCTCCGAAAGAGAATCAAGCATGTGTACAGGGGCATGAACGCAGCAGTGATAGGATTGGAGAGGTTCGGTGAGCAAATGAAGACCCTTTGAAGTCATATTGCATGGTACCCATTACACGGGTCTCAACTCTCCAGGTTTAAGGTATTCTTCCTTCAGCTAAAACATGCATGTGGAACCCCGCGTATGATCAACCGTGTGAACGGGAGACGTGTTCAAATATGTCTCAGTTTTCCTCCCCTGGTACTCGGGTGCAACATTCCAGACCCTTTATTAACACTCTCCCGACTTGGAGAGTCAGCGCCTTTAACCTCCTGTTTGGCCCAGTTTGCAATTTCTGCGGAAGATGAACAGGAATAGGGAGAACCAATGAGAGACTAGCTGGAGGTGTCTGGACGGGCAAATTTAACTCTCATTTCCCACCAGGAAGGGAAATAACCAAAGGCTCAGCGTGCCGTGCCGGAACCAGATTAGGGCCTGAAGCCATCCTGCGGTGTTGCGGCCAGCTCAAAAGAAAGCGAGTTGAAGAAAGGAGCTCAGGGTCTCTGTAATTCACAAACCTGCAGAGTTATAAATGACAGCTATCGTCCAAAAATATACTGAAGTAAGGCTGCCAAGAGGACTTGAAAGCGGGGCAGAATTGCAGGATACCGATTTCAGGAGGTAGACTGGAATTGCATTGAAAGCATAGGAAAAGAGGCAGAACGTCCACAATGATGCACTTTGCCAAAAGGGCGTATGCGTTTTTTCCTGAATATATTCAGGAAAAAACGCATACGCCCTTTTTGGCCAACCAAGCAAGCTTGCAAAGGAAATCTGCACTACAATGAAGTCTCACTTCCCCCCGGTCAAAAGGGCCATCTGAAAAAAGTGTAAAACCCAGAAAGGCAGGACAGGCCATGGAGAACTGGGAGCCTTGTTATGCTGATGGGCAGGATGTAAATTGCCAACAGACACTCGGGAGATGTGTATGGTGTTTCCTGAAACATCTAAAAAACAAAGCAACAGAGCCTAGGGCACTTCCTCTTATGGTCCTATAGCTTAGGGAAATTAATATCAAAAAGACACAGCAACCCCAAAATTTGGGATGGCTCTTTTTACAGAAATCTCTTCTACGGCACAAGTTAAATATCCCAGAGAGCAAATAATGGATAAAGAAGTTGCGGTACTTATGTACAACAGAATACCACTCAGCAATGAAATCTATGTCACCAGGCCCGTACCAGCATAATGAGTGCATTGAGGCACGATGATTCTAAGTGAAATAAGTCACACAGAAAAAGAAACATCATAAGGTATCACTAATACACGGAATGTGAACTTGGCTACACATGAACTGAATTACAAAACAGAACAGGGTCTCAAGTTTAGAAAACCAACTTATGCCTGCGTAAGGGGGAAGGTGAGTTGGGGTGCTGCATAAAAGCAGAGTTTGAAATTAGCACAGATACCGTTCCATAAGCCAAATATGTAATAGACAAGAGCTACCCCTTGCTCAACGAAATGGATTCAACAATGAGGTATCACCTCACACCTGGTAGAATAGGCATCATTGAAAATCTACAAACAAAAAATGCTGGAAAGGGTGTGGAGAAAAGGAACCCTCTTCCACTATTGTTGGGAATATAAATTGATACAGTCATTATGGAGAACAATATGGAATTTCTTAAGAAACTAACAATAGAATTACCATATGATACAGCAATCCCAGTACTGGACATATACCCAGACAAAACCATAAATCAAAAAGAGTCATTCACCGCAATGGTCATTGCATCACTATTTACAATATCGAGGTAATGGAAGCAACCTAAATGCCCACAGACAGACGAATGCATAAAGCTGTGGTACATATATAAAATGGAATATTACTAAGCCATGAAAAGGAATGAAATTGGGTCATTTGTAGAGACGTCGATGGATCTAGAGACTGTCATACAGAGTGAAGTAAGTCAGAAAGAGAAAAACAAATCTTGTATATTCATGCATATATGTGGAACCTAGAAAAACTGTACAGATTAACCATTTTGCAAGGCATAAATAGAGCAACAGATGTAGACAACAAACGTATGGACAACAAGGGGGGAAAGCTGTTGGGGGGGTGGTGGTGGGAGGAGTTGAGAGACTGGGATTGGCATGTATACATTTATATGTATAAAATAGATAACCAATAAGAACCTGCTGTATAAAAATATAAAATAAAATTCAAAATTAAAAAGAAATAAAATTTAAAAAATAAAACAGAAAAAACAATTATTCCCTGCACATACATGTATTTATATGAATAAATTATTTCCATGCTTATATCTGTAAATACAAAAAAGAGGAATAAAATCTACCTTGAACCAAAAACGAAAAAGAGAAAAAAAACACAGAACCCACCAGTTACACAGAGGAAAACCGTATCAGGGCACTTGCTCCAGTTGTAAACAATTCTGAAGTTGGTCAGTGGTGGGGAATCGTCTCCCATTCAGCCAGCAGCCCCCACGCAACAAGCGTCCTCATTGCAAAGCTGGGGCACCGTGCCGAGGCATCTGTGAGTAAACGTGAGCTGAGCCCCAGGCCAGTTGCTGCTGAACTATTCCCACCCGTCCCAGGTAAAACACCTGAATATATACAAGGACTTGAAAGCCTAGAGGAAGGGCCATAGAGCCACACGAGTGACAGCATGCCGGCCGACTTGGTGCCTGCAGGCCAGCCAGGATGGTCCTGGCCCTGGGTGCTCTTCTGGAAGATTTCCATTTCCCTGCCTGAGATACCCATCCTGTCCCTGCCCCCACTGCTTTTTTCCTTCCTCACCTCTGCCCAGGGAGAAATTCCAGCAGCAGGTATGGGTGACACATCCTCTTCTTTAGCAGGTGGCAGCCTGGCAACTGCTGCAGAAAGTCCAGCAGAGCCCCACTCACACTGGGCCACCCACAAAGCCGTGGCCTCTCACTCCCTCCCACCAGCCCAGCCCCGAGACTGCTGACAGGGCAGAGAAAATGGCGTCAGGCACGGCTGCAGGGGCTCTTGCTGCCTGGAGTGGTATTTATATTGATCTCAACCCAGGCACACCTGGGGAGGGCTGGCCGGCACGGTAAGGCTGCCCAGGTCAGCCAATCATCACCCCTCAGGGGCTCACAGTTGCAGAAAATGGAACTTGCTGAACCGGCCAGGTCCAAGGAACAGGTGTGGGCTCCTGAGAGTCAGGATAGACAAGGGGCTGCAGCTTTGGCTTGTTTTCTAATCATTTTATCTGGCCCATGAGTGGGAGACAACTTCAAGAAAACCCTCTCCTAATGAGAGGAACCCAGGAGTCAGGGAGAGGAGGGGTGGGTGGTGGTTGGAGACAGAGGCCTGGTGCCCCGGGTGCAGTGGAAGTCTCTGGAAGACCAGGTGGAGGGAGGCCTCACGGAGTGATGCCCAGGGTCACAGACCTGTCGCAGCTGCTGTTTGTTAGTTCAAGTCCTGCTCTGAGGTGCTCTGTGTCAGCTCTGAGCGACAGGTGAGCTGGGGGTGCTCTGCAATGAGGGCTATGTGCACAGTTCCTGTGTGCCCAGCCCTGCCACGGTACCTGCAAGGGTAGCTCTGTATCCTGGGAGGGGCCTGCCCCGTGGGCTGGGGTGGGGGTGGGGTACCTGCCCAGGTGAGCTCCATATTCTGGGATTGGTCTGACCACGAGAGCCCCATGGGCTGCTGGGGACCTGGTAAAGGATGTCAGGACAGTCAGTGAAGCCACCGAGGATATACCTCCAGTTGCTCCTAATTCCTACACCCTGCTGGTCATTCTACCAACCACCAGGACATGGTATTCTGTATTAGTCTTCAATGATGCCTTCTTTTGTATTCCATTAGTCCCAGAGTCACAAGAAATTTTGGCTTGTGAGTGGCAGGACTCAACATACAACTAAAACAATACTTCCGGGCCGTCTGGCCCCAAGGGTGCAAAAATTCCCACACCATCTTTGGGGAAAGCTTAGCTAAAGACCTAAAAGTTCTACCTCTGGAAAAGGAAACCCTCCTTCAATATGCAGACGACATTCTGATCACCAGCCCTACTAAGGAGGCCTCTGAACTACCAAGCCAATAAAGGTTAGAAGTTGTCCAAGAAAAAGCTCAAATATCACAGACTGCGGTGACCTGCCTGGGCTTCATTCTCACAGAAGGTCAGAGAAGCCCATCCCAGGAAAGGGAAGAAACCATTTTCAGCCTTACCCCTTTCTAAAACTAGAAGACAGCTTAGGGGTTCCTGGGGAGGCCAGGGTTTGCTGCTTCTGGATCCCTAGCTACAGTCTACTAGCTGGGCCTCTATATGAAACACTGAAAGGAAAAGATGATGATCCTTTTGAATAGAATCCAGAAGTGGCCTTTCAAGAATGGAAAGAGCAGTCAATTCAGACCCTTGCCCTGGAACTCCCTAATTTAGCTAAACCCTTTGACCTTTACATTCCCGGTGAAAGGTGAATCGCCATTGGAGAATTAGTGCAAAAACTGGGACCACTTGAAATGGAACAATGCAAGAATGCCATCCAGGTAGGATAAACTACGGTCACTAAGGGGCTTGGCCCACTGCCACATCTGGCCAAGATACTGGCGGTATCTAAAAACCTGGAAATCAGCAGCCCAAAAGGCCACCTCCCTCCTAAGGGAAAAGGACCCCACGTGGTGATCCTAACCACCAACCATGCCCTGAAGTTGCAGGGTTCGCTCCGTGGGCACACCGACCTCGAGTGAGGAGGCCCTCCAACTCCAACATCCAGAGAGATAACCGGGGGCAACAGGGCACCATGACGACTCGTGTGAACATCACTTGACCTGGAGTTTCTCTCATAAAACAACAAGAGTGTGTCCCAAAAGAGTAGACTACTGCTTGCAGGACTTACTGCACCCAGAGGGGAGCTAATAATCTTGGCGGGGGAACAGTATACCACACTGTCACCATAGAAAAGCCTACAGACACCGTGATGATGGTGGCCAATAAGACCGGCTGGACTCCTGTTTACTTCAAAAGGCTGTTGACTCAGTAGCCATCATGGTCCTTGATCACCACTGACCCTGGACTGTCTGGGAGTTGAGCGGGCAGGGCTCTGACACCTGGTGCTGTTTGTACGTTAATTCAGGGGCCTAACTGAAGAAAGCGCAGACTACTGGTCAGAGCATCTAGGCTGGCAGAGACGGTCAGCCTAAGGTGGCCGAACAAATGTGGGGCGGGGTGAAACCGGCCCCCACAGCGTCTCTGCACATCTCTTTCCTGGACCCTTAAAGGTCATTAGAATCTATAACACTTCCAATGCTGGTGCTCAGGTGGACGAGCAGGGAGGCAGGGGTCCTGGGGACAATCAACGTCACCGGGAGGCTGCTGGGGAGAAGCTCTGACCCTCGCCCCAGGGTATGAGGGCTCCCAACTCAGCACTCAGCAGTTACAGAAGAAGGGTCTGCACCCTCAGCACTCCAAGAATGAGGAACGGGACAAAAGGCAGAGGAGGGGTTTGTCCCCAGCAAAGCCCATTAAAAATCCCTGGGAGATAAAAATAGAATCTGGGCAATAAAGTCAAGTCTAACCTTTTTTATCCTTTGTGCTTTGTCTAATTTCACGTGCTCCTAGGGTCCCGCATGCAGAGGTTCCACACCCGGCACTTCAGACCAGATTTCCTAGTGCAGAATGGCTGGGTCGACACCTCAGCTCCTGGGGCCCAGTGCAGACTCCACGATATAGAGCCTGAGCTACAGCCAACCCGGCCCTCGAGAGCTCCGCCGCCTCCCTCCCTCCCGCTGACTCTGACAGGATCTCTACACAGCAGCCCAGCCCACAGCCCACGGGGTAGTGCATGCTCTCACCTCTCCATTCTCTGATCAAAATATAAAGTTTCCTTTGCTTGTGAACCAAACTCAGTCTCGATCTGTTGGCCCCAATGACACTGGGCAGGGGGACACTTGTTGGGGTCCACTCTGGAGGATCAGTAACAGAAATTGAGACTATTGTAACCTCAATGAACAGATGTGTGAGCCAAACTGTAGTTAACATAGAACAGTGTATAAGGCTCGGGTAAAATAAGATGTTTTTAACACTTCCATTTGATATTTCCATCACTTTTTATAAGCAAGTTCAGTGAAAAGGTTTGTCTTATTTGTCAGGTCAATATTAGAGAAACGAAGTGATTTCTTTCCAAGGATGTACAGCTAATAATCTTGGTTAAACCTTCAATCTTGTTTTAAATGCTTTTCCATTGAAAATGATACCTCTCTTTCAGCTCCCCCATTTCTGAGAAGTATAAAATCTTATAATTTATTATTACCAAAGGGGAAAGGTGGGAGGAGGGATAAATTAACAGTTTGGAATGAACACATACACACTGCTATGTATAAAATAGATCATCAACAAGGAACTACTGTATAGCACAGGGAACTACACTCAACATTTTGCAATAACCTATAAGGGGAAATAATCTGAAAAAGAATAGATATTTTTATTGACATCATCTATCAATGACAGTTAAAGTGTAGCCTAAGGGAAGCTGGTGGTGAGTGCTTCTGACCCTGAAGACTTCAATCATCTAAAGTTTGGACTCTGCCTACTTCCCAAGGCCCTTAATGAACATATGTGTAGCCGTAGCTTAAAAACTTCCCCAGTTTGGGTTTCGGGGAGACACTGATTTTGAAAAAGCCCTGGTGTTCTCCTTACATGAATGGGACTCTTCCTACTGCTAAAACATGTCTGTCACACCCAGAGGATGGTATACCGTCTGATCGGGAAGAGTTTGGAAAAGGCATCTCATCTCCTCATCTCCTGGTGCTCGGGTTCACCCCTCCAGCGTCTTTACTAACAGTCTCCCCACTTGGAGATGTCAGCACTGTCAACATCCTGTTGCGTACAGTTTGGAATTTGTCCAGAGGATGAAGCGGAAGGATGAGGAACAATGAGAGACAAGTCCTAGGTGTTCAGACAGGCACATGTCACTCTAATTTCCAATCAGGAAGACGAATTGACCAAAGGCTAGGGTTGCCCATGGAAACAGTATAGGGCTTGAGGAAATCCCGCTGCTTTGTGGCCAGTTCCCATAAACACGAGTTGAACAATGGAACTCAGGGGCAGTAAAATTCACAAAACTGCAGAGTTGAAAATATCCATCACTGAAAAATGTCTTGAGGAAAGTCAGAGAAAAGGACTTGTAAGCAAGGGAGAATGGCAGGAAAGGGATTTGAGGAGGTAGAAAGGACTCGCCATTAAGCACAAGAAAAGGAGCTGAACATTGCCAACATTGCAGTTGGCCAAAAAGGGTGTATGCGTTCTTTTCTGTATATATTCAAGAAAAGGGCATACACTTTTTTAGCCAACCAAACAGGTGGGCACTGGAAGTCAATACTACAAAAGATATCACTTCGCATCAGTCAGAAGAGCCATCCTCATAAAGCGTAAACAACAGAAATGCAGGACAGGGCAACGAGAAGAGGGAGCCCTGTGAGACTTATAGTGGAAATGTATATTGCCAACGGCCATTCTGGAGAAGTGTATTGTGTTTACTAAAGCATCTAAAAAATGAGCTACAGAGCATAGGGCACTTGCACTCATGGGCGTATATCTTGGGAAAAACAAAAATCGAGAGGACACAGGCACCCCAATGTTTACCCCCTCTCTGTTTAAAAGATCCTCGACTAGGATATAACTTAAATGTCTCTGGAGGGAAAAAATGGATAGAGATGTGGTACTTAGGTAGAGTGGAATATTATTCAGCCTGGAAATCAATGAAATATGGCCAGTTGTAACAACTCCGGAGGAGTTACGTATGATCATTCTAAGTGACAGAATTCAAAAAGAAAAAGACACATATCATAAGATATCACTTAAAGGTGGAATCCAAAATGGCTACACATGAAATAAATTACAAAACAAAAACATAGTCAAATATGTAGAAAACACGCATAAGGCTGCTAAACGGGAAAGGTGGGGAGGGGTGAGGCATCATCCAGGAGGTTGAAATTAGCAAAGATACCATTCCAAATACCAAACTGATAATCAACAAGGCCTACACGGTAGCTAAAAGAACTGCACTCAGCACACTCAAGTCACCGGAAAAGAATATATACGACTGGTAAGAATCTGAAAAAGAATTTATTGATGTCTCTCTGTACGCGAATCAAGTGGATGTACAGCAGCAAGAAACAGAGCTTTGAAAATCAGCTGTAACCAATATAGTAATAAATTGAAAAAAATAAACGACAGAGAGACAGAGAAAACCTCTTACAACTTTTCCTCAGGGACGGTGATGCAACATGGATTGAACACATCTAGACCCACAGCAGGATGAGACATAAGGCTGGAAACTGTTTGCGCTAAGAGAAATGTGAGGTTGGGTGAGGAAATGCACACCCTTTAAAGTAATACTACCTGGTACCCATTCAATGGGTCCCAAATCTGCAGGTTCAAGGGATCTTCCTACAGCTAAAACATGCATGGAAAACCCAGAGGACTGTACACCATGTGATCGGGAGATGTGTCTAAAATGCACCTCATTTATCCTCTCCTGGTGCTCCTGTTCACCATTCCAGCCACGCTACTTAGAATCTCCCCACTTGGAGAATCAGCACATTTAAACTTCTGTTTCACACATTTTGCAAATTGTGAGGAGGATGAACGGGAAGAGGGGGAACCAATGAGAGAAGAGTTGTAGGGGTTTGGACGGGCACATATCACTCTAATTTCCCATTAAGAATAAGAATTAAAGAAAGGCTCAGCCTGCCTCGCCGGAGCCAAAATAGGGCCTGAAGCAATCCTGCGGGTTTGAGGCCAGCTCACAAAAGAGCAACTTAAAAAATGGAGCTCAGGGTCACTGCAATTCACAAACCTGCAGAGTTATAAATGAAAACTAACGTCCAAAAATATGTTGAGGTAAGGCAAAGAAGAGGATCTGAATGCAAGACAGAATTGCAAGAAACAGATTTCAAGAGATAGATTGGACTCGTCTTTAACGCACATGAAAAGCGGCAGAATTTCGACAATGATGCAGTTGGCCCAAAAGGGCGTATGCGTTTTTTCCTGATTATATCCAGGAAAAAACGCATACGCACTTTATGGGCAACGAAGCAAGCAAGCAATGCAAATGTGCACAACAAAGAAGTCTCACTTCCCACCGGTCAAAAGGGCCATCCTAAAAAATTGTAAAAACCAGAAATGCAGGACAGGCCATGGAGAACAGGGAGCCTTTATACGCTGATGGGCAGTGTGTGAACTGCCGAGAGCCACTCTGGAGAAGTGTATGGTGGTTCCTAAATCATCTAAAAAACAGAGCTACAGAGCATAGGACACTTCCAATCATGGGAGTATATCTAGGGAAGTCTAAAAATCAACAAGACACAAGCACACCACAGTTTAGGGCTACTCTGTTTACAAGAACCTCAACTTCAGTACACCTTAAATATCCCAGGAAAGAGAACAATGGATAAAGAAGATGTGGTACTTATGTACAATGGAATATCTCTTCACCATGAAATCAATGTAATAAGGCTAGTAGAAGGATAAAGAGTGGATTTAGGTCCGATAATACTACTTGAAATAAGTCAAACAGAAAAAGAAACATATCATAAGATATCACTTATAGAGGGAGGGTAAATATGGCTGCACAAGAAATGAATTACAGAACAGAACAGTGTCTCACATTTAGAAAACACACTTATGTCAGCTTAAGGGGAAAGGAGAGGTGGGGTGATGCATAAAACCAGAGTTTGAAATTAGCACAGATACCGTTCAATAAACCAAATAGGTATTAGACAAGATCTACACCTTGCTCAATGAACAGGCCTCAACACACCCTATACACCGCAGAGAAATATATCTGAGGAATAAGAATCTTAAAACCCATGTATTGATATATCTCCATAAGGGAATCAAGTGTGTGCAGAGCGGCACAAACACAGCAGTGAAAAGGAGCTAAACCCCATTATAGAAATAAATTTTAAAAACAAAACGCTGAAACAATGAAAGAGAGAAAAATTCTTACAAAATTCGCTCAGGGGCTGTGATGCAACCTGGATTGACCACATATAAACCCACAGCTGGATAAGACATAAGGCTGGACACTTGGGGCTGACAGGATTGGTGAGCTTTGGTGAGCAACTGCCGAAAGTTTAATGCAATACTTCATGCTACTCAGTCCAAGGGTCCCAACACTCCAGGTTGAAGGGAATCTTCCTACAGCTAAACCATGCTTGGGAAACCCAGCGACTGGTATACCATATGATCGGGAAAGGTTTCTAAAACGCACCTCATTTTTCCTCTCCTGGGGCTCCGGATCGACATTCCAGCCGCTTTACTAACAACATCCCCACATGGAGTCAATGCCTTTAAGTTCTGGTATCGCACAGTCTGCAGTTAGTGAAGAGGATGAATGGGAATAGGGGGAACCAGTGAGAAACTAGCTGTAGCGGTTTCAATGGGCACATGTCACTCTAATATCACATCAGTAAGAAGAATTAACCAAAGGCACAGCAGGTGCCCCAGAAGAAAAATAGGGCTTCAAGGAATCCTTTGGTTATGGGGCAATACCACAAAAATAAGAGCTAAAAAATGGAGCTAAGGGCCACTGCAATTCAAAAACCTGCAGAGTTATAAAGGCCAACTATTTTTAAAAAATATATTGAGGTAAGGCTATGAAGAGGCATTGAAAGCAAGGCAGAATTGCAGGAAACTGATTTCAGGAGGTAGACTGGAATTGCATTGAAAGCATATGAAGAGAGTCAGAAACTCGACAATGATGCACTTGGCCAAAAAGTGCGTATGCGTTTTTTCCTGAATATATTCCTGAATATATTCAGGAAATTTCCTGAATATATTCAGGAAAAAACACATACGCCCTTTTTGGCCAACCAAGCATGCTTGCAAAGGAAATCTGCACTACAATGAAGTCTCACTTCCCCCCGGTCAAAAGGGCCATCTGAAAAAAGTGTAAAATCCAGAAAGGCAGGACAGGCCATGGAGAACTGGGAGCCTTCTTATGCTGATGGGCGGGATGTAAATTGCCAACAGCCACTCTGGAGAAGTGTATGGTGTTTCCTGAAACATCTAAAAAACAAAGCAACAGAGCCTAGGGCACTTCCACTTATGGTCCTATAGCTTAGGGAAATTAAAATCAAAAAGACACAGCCACCCCAAAGTTTGGGACGGCTCTGTTTACAAGAACCTCGTTTACAGTACAAGTTCAATATCACAGAAAGTGAAAAATGGATAAAGAACTTGTGGTACTTACGTACAATGCAATATCACTCAGCAATGAAATCTATGTCATCAGGCCCGTAGCAGCATAATGAGTGGATGCAGGTATGATGATTCGAACTGAAATAAGTCACACAGAAAAGAAAAATCATAAGGTATCACTAATACACAGAATGTGAACTTGGCTACACATGAACTGAATTACAAAACAGAACAGTGTCTCAAGTTTAGAAAACCAACTTATGCTTGCGTAAGGGGGAAGGTGAGTTGGGGTGCTGCACAAAACCAGAGATTGAAATGAGCACAGATAAAGTTCCTTAAGCCAAATATGGAATAGACAAGAGCTACTCCTTGCTCAACGAAATGGACTCAACACCCCATATTAAACGCCTAAGAATGTACCTGACTAGTAAGTATCTTAAAACCTATGGATTGCTATGTCTCCGAAAGAGAATCAAGCATGTGTACAGGGGCATAAACGCAGCAGTGATAGGATTGGAGAGGTTCGGTGAGCAAATGAAGACCGTTTGAAGTCATATTGCATGGTACCCATTCCACGGGTTTCAACTACCCAGGTTTAAGGTATTCTTCCTTCAGCTAAAACATGCATGTGGAACCTAGAGTATGATCAACCATGTGATCGGGAGACGTGTTCAAATATGTCTCAGTTTTCGTACCCTGGTACTCGGGTGCAACATTCCAGACGCTTACTAACACTCTCCCCACTTGGAGAGTCAGTCCCTTTAACCTCCTGTTTGGCCCAGTTTGCAATTTCTGTGGAAGATGAACAGGAATAGCGAGAATCAATGAGAGACTAGCTGGAGGTGTTAGGATGGGCAAATTTAACTCTCATTTCCCACCAGGAAGAGGAATTAACCAAAGGCTCAGCGTGCCGTGCCAGAACCATATTAGGGCCTGAAGACATCCTGCGGTGTTGCGGCCAGGTCACAAGAAAGCGAGTTGAAGAAAGGAGCTCAGGGGCACTGTAATTCACAAACCTGCAGAGTTATAAATGACAGCTATCGTCCAGAAATAGACTGAAGTAAGGCTGCCAAGAGGACTTGAAAGCGGGGCAGAATTGCAGGAAACCGATTTCAGGAGGTAGACTGGAATTGCACTGAAAGCATAGGAAAAGAGGCAGAACGTCCACAATGATGCACTTGGCCAAAAAGGGCGTATGCGTTTTTTCCTGAATATATTCAGGGAAAAACGCATACGCCCTTTTTGGCCAACCAAGCAAGCTTGCAAAGCAAATCTGCACTACAATGAAGTCTCACTTCCCCCCGGTCAAAAGGGCCATCTGAAAAAAGTGTAAAATCCAGAAAGGCAGGACAGGCCATGGAGAACTGGGAGCCTTGTTATGCTGAAGGGCGGGATGTAAATTGCCAACAAACACTCGGGAGAAGTGTATGGTGTTTCCTGAAACATCGAGAAAACAAAGCAACAGAGCCTAGGGCACTTCCACTTATGGTCCTATAGCTTAAGGAAATTAAAATCAAAATGACACAGCCACCCCAAAGTTTGGGACGCCTCTGTTTACAAGAACCTCGTTTACAGTACAAGTTCAACATCACAGAAACTGAAAAATGGATAAAGAAGCTGTGGTATTTACTTACAAAGCAATATCACTCAGCAATGAAATCTATGTCATCAGGCCCTTAGCATCACAATGAGTGGATTCAGGTATGATGATTCTAACTGAAATAAGTCACACAGAAAAAGAAACATCATAAGATATCAGTAATACACGGAATGTAAACTTGGCTACACAGGAACTGAATTACAGAACAGAACAGGGTCTCAAATTTAGAAAACCAACTTATGCTTGCTTAAGGGTAAAGGTGAGTTGGGGTGCTGCATAAAACCAGAGATTGAAATGAGCACAGATAAAGTTCCTTAAGTCAAATATGGAATAGACAAGAGCTACTCCTTGCTCAACGAAATGGACTCAACACCGCATATTAAACGCCTAAGAATGTACCTGACTAGTAAGTATCGTAAAACCTATGGATTGCTATGTCTCCAAAACAGAATCAAGCATGTGTACAGGGGCATAAACGCAGCAGTGATAGGATTGGAGAGGTTCGGTGAGCAAATGAAGACCCTTTGAAGTCATATTGCATGGTACCCATTACATGGGTCTCAACTCTCCAGGTTTAAGGTATTCTTCCTTCAGCTAAAACATGCATGTGGAACCCAAGTATGATCAACCATGTGAACGGGAGACGTGTTCAAATATGTCTCAGTTTTCCTCCCCTGGTACTCGGGTGCAACATTCCAGACGCTTTACTAACACTCTCCCCACTTGGAGAGTCAGTCCCTTTAACCTCCTGTTTGGCCCAGTTTGCAATTTCTGCGGAAGATGAACAGGAATAGCGAGAACCAATGAGAGACTAGCTGGAGGTGTCTGAACGGGCAAATTTAACTCTCATTTCCCACCAGGAAGAGGAATTAACCAAAGGCTCAGCATGCCAGGCCGGAACCTGATTAGGGCCTGAAGCCATCCTGCGGTGTTGCGGCCAGGTCACAAGAAAGCGAGTTGAAGAAAGGAGCTCAGGGGCACTGTAATTCACAAACCTGCAGAGTTATAAAAGACAGCTATCGTCCAAAAATAGACTGAAGTAAGGCTGCCAAGAGGACTCGAAAGCGGGGCAGAATTGCAGGAAACCGATTTCAGGAGGTAGACTGGAATTGCATTGAAAGCATAGGAAAAGAGGCAGAACGTCCACAATGATGCACTTGGCCAAAAAGGGCGTATGCGTTTTTTCCTGAATATATTCAGGAAAAAACGCATACGCCCTTTTTGGCCAACCAAGCAAGCTTGCAAAGCAAATCTGCACTACAATGAAGTCTCACTTCCCCCCGGTCAAAAGGGCCATCTGAAAAAAGTGTAAAATCCAGAAAGGCAGGACAGGCCATGGAGAACTGGGAGCCTTGTTATGCTGAAGGGCGGGATGTAAATTGCCAACAAACACTCGGGAGAAGTGTATGGTGTTTCCTGAAACATCTAGAAAACAAAGCAACAGAGCCTAGGGCACTTCCACTTATGGTCCTATAGCTTAGGGAAATTAAAATCAAAAAGACACAGCCACCCCAAAGTTTGGAACGGCTCTGTTTACAAGAACCTCGTTTACAGTACAAGTTCAACATCGCAGAAAGTGAAAAATGGATAAAGAAGTTGTGGTATTTACTTACAAAGCAATATCACTCAGCAATGAAATCTGTGTCATCAGGCCCTTAGCAGCACAATGAGTGGATTCAGGTATGATGATTCTAACTGAAATAAGTCACACAGAAAAAGAAACATCATAAGATATCAGTAATACACGGAATGGAAACTTGGCTACACAGGAACTGAATTACAGAACAGAACAGGGTCTCAAATTTAGAAAACCAACTTATTCTTGCTTAAGGGTAAAGGTGAGTTGGGGTGCTGCATAAAACCAGAGATTGAAATGAGCACAGATAAAGTTCCTTAAGCCAAATATGGAATAGACAAGAGCTACTCCTTGCTCAACGAAATGGACTCAACACCGCATATTAAACGCCTAAGAAGGTACCTGTCTAGTAAGTATGTTAAAACCTATGGATTGCTATGTCTCCGAAAGAGAATCAAGCATGTGTACAGGGGCATAAACGCAGCAGTGATAGGATTGGAGAGGTTCGGTGAGCAAATGAAGACCCTTTGAAGTCATATTGCATGGTACCCATTACACGGGTCTCAACTCTCCAGGTTTAAGTTATTCTTCCTTCAGCTAAAACATGCATGTGGAACCCAGAGTATGATCAACCGTGTGAACGGGAGACGTGTTCAAATATGTCTCAGTTTTCCTCCCCTGGTACTCGGGTGCAACATTCCAGACGCTTTACTAACACTCTCCCGACTTGGAGAGTCAGTCCCTTTAACCTCCTGTTTGGCCCAGTTTGCAATTTCTGCGGAAGGTGAACAGGAATAGCGAGAACCAATGAGAGACTAGCTGGAGGTGTCTGGATGGGCAAATTTAACTCTCATTTCCCACCAGGAAGAGGAATTAACCAAAGGCTCAGCGTGCCGTGCCGGAACCAGATTAGGGCCTGAAGCCATCCTGCGGTGTTGCGGCCAGCTCACAAGAAAGCGAGTTGTAGAAAGGAGCTCAGGGGCACTGTAATTCACAAACCTGCAGAGTTATAAATGACAGCTATCGTCCAAAAATATACTGAAGTAAGGCTGCCAAGAGGACTTGAATGCGGGGCAGAATTGCAGGAAACCGATTTCAGGAGGTAGACTGAAATTGCATTGAAAGCATAGGAAAAGTGGCAGAACGTACACAATGATGCACTTGGCCAAAAAGGGCGTATGCGTTTTTTCCTGAATATATTCAGGAAAAAACGCATACGCACTTTTTGGCCAACCAAGCAAGCTTGCAAAGGAAATCTGCACTACAATGAAGTCTCACTTCCACCTGGTCAAAAGGGCCATCTGAAAAAAGTGTAAAATCCATAAAGGCACGACAGGCCATGGAGAACTGGGAGCCTTCTTATGCTGATGGGCGGGATGTAAATTGCCAACAGCCACTCTGGAGAAGTGTATGGTGTTTCCTGAAACATCTAAAAAACAAAGAAACAGAGCCTAGGGCACTTCCACTTATGGTCCTATAGCTTAGGGAATTTAAAATCAAAAAGACACAGCCACCCCAAAGTTTGGGACGCCTCCGTTTACAAGAACCTCGTTTACCGTACAAGTTCAATATCACAGAAAGTGAAAAATGGATAAAGAACTTGAGGTACTTACGTACAATGCAGTATCACTCAGCAATGAAATCTATGTCATCAGGCCCTTAGCAGCATAATGAGTGGATTCAGGTACGATGATTCTAACTGAAATAAGTCACACAGAAAAAGAAACATCATAAGATATCACTAATACACGGAATGTAAACTTGGCTACACAGGAACTGCATTCCGAAACAGAACAGGGTCTCAAATTTAGAAAACCAACTTATGCTTGCTTAAGGGGAAAGGTGAGTTGGGGTGCTGCATAAAACCAGAGATTGAAATGAAAACAGATAATGTTCCTTAAGCCAAATATGGAATAGACAAGAGCTACTCCTTGCTCAACGAAATGGACTCAACACCCCATATTAAACGCCTAAGAATGTACCTGACTACTAAGTATCTTAAAACCTATGGATTGCTATGTCTCCAAAAGAGAATCAAGCGTGTGTACAGGGGCATAAACGCAGCAGTGATAGGATTGGAGAGGTTCGGTGAGCAAATGAAGACCCTTTGAAGTCATATTGCATGGTACCCATTACACGGGTCTCAACTCTCCAGGTTTTAGGTATTCTTCCTTCAGCTAAAACATGCATGTGGAACCCAGAGTATGATCAACCATGTGAACGGGAGACGTGTTCAAATATGTCTCAGTTTTCCTCCCCTGGTACTCGGGTGCAACATTCCAGACGCTTTACTAACACTCTCCCCACTTGGAGAGTCAGCGCCTTTAACCTCCTGTTTGGCCCAGTTTGCAATTTCTGCGGAAGATGAACAGGAATAGCGAGAACCAATGAGAGGCTCTGGAGGTGTCTGGACGGGCAAATTTAACTCTCATTTCCCACCAGGAAGAGGAAATAACCAAAGGCTCAGCGTGCCGTACCGGAACCAGATTAGGGCCTGAAGCCATCCTGCGGTGTTGCGGTCAGGTCACAAGAAAGCGAGTTGAAGAAAGGAGCTCAGGGGCACTGTAATTCACAAACCTGCAGAGTTATAAATGACAGCTATCGTCCAAAAATAGACTGAAGTAAGGCTGCCAAGAGGACTTGAAAGCGGGGCAGAATTGCAGGAAACCGATTTCAGGAGGTAGACTGGAATTGCATTGAAAGCATAGGAAAAGAGGCAGAACGTCCACAATGATGCACTTGGCCAAAAAGGGCGTATGCGTTTTTTCCTGAATATATTCAGGAAAAAACGCATACGCACTTTTTGGCCAACCAAGCAAGCTTGCAAAGGAAATCTGCACTACAATGAAGTCTCACTTCCCCCCAGTCAAAAGGGCCATCTGAAAAAAGTGTAAAATCCAGAAAGGCAGGACAGGTCATGGAGAACTGGGAGCCTTGTTATGCTGAAAGGCGGGATGTAAATTGCCAACAGACACTCGGGAGAAGTGTATGGTGTTTCCTGAAACATCTAAAAAACAAAGCAACAGAACCTAGGGCACTTCCACTTATGGTCCTATAGCTTAGGGAAATTAAAATCAAAAAGACACAGCCACCCCAAAGTTTGGAATGGCTCTGTTTACAAGAACCTCGTTTACAGTACAAGTTCAACATCGCAGAAAGTGAAAAATGGATAAAGAAGTTGTGGTATTTACTTACAAAGCAATATCACTCAGCAATGAAATCTGTGTCATCAGGCCCTTAGCAGCACAATGAGTGGATTCAGGTATGATGATTCTAACTGAAGTAAGTCACACAGAAAAAGAAACATCATAAGATATCAGTAATACACGGAATGCAAACTTGGCTACACAGGAACTGAATTACAAAACAGAACAGGGTCTCAAATTTAGAAAACCAACTTATGCTTGCTTAAGGGTAAAGGTGAGTTGGGGTGCTGCATAAAACCAGAGATTGAAATGAGCACAGATAAAGTTCCTTAAGTCAAATATGGAATAGACAAGAGCTACTCCTTGCTCAACGAAATGGACTCAACACCGCATATTAAACGCCTAAGAATGTACCTGACTAGTAAGTATCTTAAAACCTATGGATTGCTATGTCTCCGAAAGAGAATCAAGCATGTGTACAGGGGCATAAACGCAGCAGTGATAGGATTGGAGAGGTTCGGTGAGCAAATGAAGACCCTTTGAAATCACATTGCATGGTACCCATTACACGGGTTTCAACTACCCAGGTTTAAGGTATTCTTCCTTCAGCTAAAACATGCATGTGGAACCTAGAGTATGATCAACCATGTGATCGGGAGACGTGTTCAAATATGTCTCAGTTTTCCTCCCCTGGTACTCGGGTGCAACATTCCAGACGCTTTACTAACACTCTCCCCACTTGGAGAGTCAGTCCCTTTAACCTCCTGTTTGGCCCAGTTTGCAATTTCTGCGGAAGATGAACAGGAATACCGAGAACCAATGAGAGGCTAGCTGGAGGTGTCTGAACGGGCAAATTTAACTCTCATTTCCCACCAGGAAGAGGAATTAACCAAAGGCTCAGCATGCCAGGCCGGAACCAGATTAGGGCCTGAAGCCATCCTGCGGTGTTGCGGCCAGGTCACAAGAAAGCGAGTTGAAGAAAGGAGCTCAGGGGCACTGTAATTCACAAACCTGCAGAGTTATAAAAGACAGCTATCGTCCAAAAATAGACTGAAGTAAGCCTGCCAAGAGGACTTGAAAGCGGGGCAGAATTGCAGGAAACCGATTTCAGGAGGTAGACTGGAATTGCACTGAAAGCATAGGAAAAGAGGCAGAACGTCCACAATGATGCACTTGGCCAAAAAGGGCGTATGCGTTTTTTCCTGAATATATTCAGGAAGAAACGCATACGCCCTTTTTGGCCAACCAAGCAAGCTTGCAAAGCAAATCTGCACTACAATGAAGTCTCACTTCCCCCCGGTCAAAAGGGCCATCTGAAAAAAGTGTAAAATCCAGAAAGGCAGGACAGGCCATGGAGAACTGGGAGCCTTGTTATGCTGAAGGGCGGGATGTAAATTGCCAACAAACACTCGGGAGAAGTGTATGGTGTTTCCTGAAACATCGAGAAAACAAAGCAACAGAGCCTAGGGCACTTCCACTTATGGTCCTATAGCTTAGGGAAATTAAAATCAAAAAGACACAGCCACCCCAAAGTTTGGGACGCCTCTGTTTACAAGAACCTCGTTTACAGTACAAGTTCAACATCGCAGAAAGTGAAAAATGGATAAAGAAGTTGTGGTATTTACTTACAAAGCAATATCACTCAGCAATGAAATCTATGTCATCAGGCCCTTAGCATCACAATGAGTGGATTCAGGTATGATGATTCTAACTGAAATAAGTCACACAGAAAAAGAAACATCATAAGATATCAGTAATACACGGAATGTAAACTTGGCTACACAGGAACTGAATTACAGAACAGAACAGGGTCTCAAATTTAGAAAACCAACTTATGCTTGCTTAAGGGTAAAGGTGAGTTGGGGTGCTGCATAAAACCAGAGATTGAAATGAGCACAGATAAAGTTCCTTAAGCCAAATATGGAATAGACAAGAGCTACTCCTTGCTCAACGAAATGGACTCAACACCGCATATTAAACGCCTAAGAATGTACCTGACTAGTAAGTATCGTAAAACCTATGGATTGCTATGTCTCCAAAAGAGAATCAAGCATGTGTACAGGGGCATAAACGCAGCAGTGATAGGACTGGAGAGGTTCGGTGAGCAAATGAAGACCCTTTGAAGTCATATTGCATGGTACCCATTACATGGGTCTCAACTCTCCAGGTTTAAGGTATTCTTCCTTCAGCTAAAACATGCATGTGGAACCCAAGTATGATCAACCATGTGAACGGGAGACGTGTTCAAATATGTCTCAGTTTTCCTCCCCTGGTACTCGGGTGCAACATTCCAGACGCTTTACTAACACTCTCCCCACTTGGAGAGTCAGTGCCTTTAACCTCCTGTTTGGCACAGTTTGCAATTTCTGCGGAAGATGAACAGGAATAGCGAGAACCAATGAGAGGCTAGCTGGAGGTGTCTGGACGGGCAAATTTAACTCTCATTTCCCACCAGGAAGAGGAAATAACCAAAGGCTCAGCGTGCCGTACCGGAACCAGATTAGGGCCTGAAGCCATCCTGCGGTGTTGCGGCCAGGTCACAAGAAAGCGAGTTGAAGAAAGGAGCTCAGGGGCACTGTAATTCACAAACCTGCAGAGTTATAAATGACAGCTATCGTCCAAAAATAGACTGAAGTAAGGCTGCCAAGAGGACTTGAAAGCGGGGCAGAATTGCAGGAAACCGATTTCAGGAGGTAGACTGGAATTGCATTGAAAGCATAGGAAAAGAGGCAGAACGTCCACAATGATGCACTTGGCCAAAAAGGGCGTATGCGTTTTTTCCTGAATATATTCAGGAAAAAACGCATACGCCCTTTTTGGCCAACCAAGCAAGCTTGCAAAGGAAATCTGCACTACAATGAAGTCTCACTTCCCCCCAGTCAAAAGGGCCATCTGAAAAAAGTGTAAAATCCAGAAAGGCAGGACAGGCCATGGAGAACTGGGAGCCTTGTTATGCTGATGGGCGGGATGTAAATTGCCAACAGACACTCGGGAGAAGTGTATGGTGTTTCCTGAAACATCTAAAAAACAAAGCAACAGAACCTAGGGCACTTCCACTTATGGTCCTATAGCTTAGGGAAATTAAAATCAAAAAGACACAGCCACCCCAAAGTTTGGAATGGCTCTGTTTACAAGAACCTCGTTTACAGTACAAGTTCAACATCGCAGAAAGTGAAAAATGGATAAAGAAGTTGTGGTATTTACTTACAAAGCAATATCACTCAGCAATGAAATCTGTGTCATCAGGCCCTTAGCAGCACAATGAGTGGATTCAGGTATGATGATTCTAACTGAAGTAAGTCACACAGAAAAAGAAACATCATAAGATATCAGTAATACACGGAATGTAAACTTGGCTACACAGGAACTGAATTACAAAACAGAACAGGGTCTCAAATTTAGAAAACCAACTTATGCTTGCTTAAGGGTAAAGGTGAGTTGGGGTGCTGCATAAAACCAGAGATTGAAATGAGCACAGATAAAGTTCCTTAAGTCAAATATGGAATAGACAAGAGCTACTCCTTGCTCAACGAAATGGACTCAACACCGCATATTAAACGCCTAAGAATGTACCTGACTAGTAAGTATCTTAAAACCTATGGATTGCTATGTCTCCGAAAGAGAATCAAGCATGTGTACAGGGGCATAAACGCAGCAGTGATAGGATTGGAGAGGTTCGGTGAGCAAGTGAAGACCCTTTGAAATCATATTGCATGGTACCCATTCCACGGGTTTCAAATACACAGGTTTAAGGTATTCTTCCTTCAGCTAAAACATGCATGTGGAACCTAGAGTATGATCAACCATGTGAACGGGAGACGTGTTCAAATATGTCTCAGTTTTCCTCCCCTGGTACTCGGGTGCAACATTCCAGACGCTTTACTAACACTCTCCCCACTTGGAGAGTCAGTCCCTTTAACCTCCTGTTTGGCCCAGTTTGCAATTTCTGCGGAAGATGAACAGGAATAGCGAGAACCAATGAGAGACTAGCTGGAGGTGTCTGGACGGGCAAATTTAACTCTCATTTCCCACCAGGAAGGGGAAATAACCAAAGGCTCAGCATGCCGTGCCGGAACCAGATTAGGGCCTGAAGCCATCCTGCGGTGTTGCGGCCAGGTCACAAGAAAGCGAGTTGAAGAAAGGAGCTCAGGGGCACTGTAATTCACGAACCTGCAGAGTTATAAATGACAGCTATCGTCCAAAAATAGACTGAAGTAAGGCTGCCAAGAGGACTTGAAAGCGGGGCAGAATTGCAGGAAACCGATTTCAGGAGGTAGACTGGAATTGCATTGAAAGCATAGGAAAAGAGGCAGAACGTCCACAATGATGCACTTGGCCAAAAAGGGCGTATGCGTTTTTTCCTGAATATATTCAGGAAAAAACGCATACGCCCTTTTCGGCCAACCAAGCAAGCTTGCAAAGGAAATCTGCACTACAATGAAGTCTCACTTCCCCCCGGTCAAAAGGGCCATCTGAAAAAAGTGTAAAATCCAGAAAGGCAACAGGCCATTGAGAACTGGGAGGCTTGTTATGCTGATGGGCGAGATGTAAATTGCCAACAGACACTTGGGAGAAGTGTATGGTGTTTCCTGAAACATCTAAAAAACAAAGCAACAGAGCCTAGGGCACTTCCACTTATGGTCCTATAGCTTAGGGAAATTAAAATCAAAAAGACACAGCCACCCCAAAGTTTGGAACGGCTCTGTTTACAAGAACCTCGTTTACAGTACAAGTTCAACATCGCAGAAAGTGAAAAATGGATAAAGAAGTTGTGGTATTTACTTACAAAGCAATATCACTCAGCAATGAAATCTATGTCATCAGGCCCTTAGCATCACAATGAGTGGATTCAGGTATGATGATTCTAACTGAAATAAGTCACACAGAAAAAGAAACATCATAAGATATCAGTAATACACGGAATGTAAACTTGGCTACACAGGAACTGAATTACAGAACAGAACAGGGTCTCAAATTTAGAAAACCAACTTATGCTTGCTTAAGGGTAAAGGTGAGTTGGGGTGCTGCATAAAACCAGAGATTGAAATGAGCACAGATAAAGTTCCTTAAGTCAAATATGGAATAGACAAGAGCTACTCCTTGCTCAACGAAATGAACTCAACACCGCATATTAAACGCCTAAGAATGTACCTGACTAGTAAGTATCGTAAAACCTATGGATTGCTATGTCTCCAAAAGAGAATCAAGCATGTGTACAGGGGCATAAACGCAGCAGTGATAGGATTGGAGAGGTTCGGTGAGCAAATGAAGACCCTTTGAAGTCATATTGCATGGTACCCATTACACGGGTCTCAACTCTCCAGGTTTAAGGTATTCTTCCTTCAGCTAAAACATGCATGTGGAACCCAAGTATGATCAACCATGTGAATGGGAGACGTGTTCAAATATGTCTCAGTTTTCCTCCCCTGGTACTCGGGTGCAACATTCCAGACGCTTTACTAAC
This sequence comes from Delphinus delphis, assembly GCF_949987515.2. Taxonomy (NCBI): domain Eukaryota; kingdom Metazoa; phylum Chordata; class Mammalia; order Artiodactyla; family Delphinidae; genus Delphinus; species Delphinus delphis. The sequence goes on along the minus strand of NW_027192928.1, from coordinate 122,091 downwards.
ACTCTCCCCACTTGGAGAGTCAGCGCCTTTAACCTCCTGTTTGGCCCAGTTTGCAATTTCTGCGGAAGATGAACAGGAATACCGAGAACCAATGAGAGGCTAGCTGGAGGTGTCTGGACGGGCAAATTTAACTCTCATTTCCCACCAGGAAGAGGAAATAACCAAAGGCTCAGCGTGCCGTACCGGAACCAGATTAGGGCCTGAAGCCATCCTGCGGTGTTGCGGCCAGGTCACAAGAAAGCGAGTTGAAGAAAGGAGCTCAGGGGCACTGTAATTCACAAACCTGCAGAGTTATAAATGACAGCTATCGTCCAAAAATAGACTGAAGTAAGGCTGCCAAGAGGACTTGAAAGCGGGGCAGAATTGCAGGAAACCGATTTCAGGAGGTAGACTGGAATTGCATTGAAAGCATAGGAAAAGAGGCAGAACGTCCACAATGATGCACTTGGCCAAAAAGGGCGTATGCGTTTTTTCCTGAATATATTCACGAAAAAACGCATACGCCCTTTTTGGCCAACCAAGCAAGCTTGCAAAGGAAATCTGCACTACAATGAAGTCTCACTTCCCCCCGGTCAAAAGGGCCATCTGAAAAAAGTGTAAAATCCAGAAAGGCAACAGGCCATTGAGAACTGGGAGCCTTGTTATGCTGATGGGCGGGATGTAAATTGCCAACAGACACTTGGGAGAAATGTATGGTGTTTCCTGAAACATCTAAAAAACAAAGCAACAGAGCCTAGGGCACTTCCACTTATGGTCCTATAGATTAGGGAAATTAAAATCAAAAAGACACAGCCACCCCAAAGTTTGGAACGGCTCTGTTTACAAGAACCTCGTTTACAGTACAAGTTCAACATCGCAGAAAGGGAAAAATGGATAAAGAAGTTGTGGTATTCACTTACAAAGCAATATCACTCAGCAATGAAATCTGTGTCATCAGGCCCTTAGCAGCACAATGAGTGGATTCAGGTATGATGATTCTAACTGAAGTAAGTCACACAGAAAAAGAAACATCATAAGATATCAGTAATACACGGAATGCAAACTTGGCTACACAGGAACTGAATTACAAAACAGAACAGGGTCTCAAATTTAGAAAACCAACTTATGCTTGCTTAAGGGTAAAGGTGAGTTGGGGTGCTGCATAAAACCAGAGATTGAAATGAGCACAGATAAAGTTCCTTAAGTCAAATATGGAATAGACAAGAGCTACTCCTTGCTCAACGAAATGGACTCAACACCGCATATTAAACGCCTAAGAATGTACCTGACTAGTAAGTATCTTAAAACCTATGGATTGCTATGTCTCCGAAAGAGAATCAAGCATGTGTACAGGGGCATAAACGCAGCAGTGATAGGATTGGAGAGGTTCGGTGAGCAAATGAAGACCCTTTGAAATCACATTGCATGGTACCCATTACACGGGTTTCAACTACCCAGGTTTAAGGTATTCTTCCTTCAGCTAAAACATGCATGTGGAACCTAGAGTATGATCAACCATGTGATCGGGAGACGTGTTCAAATATGTCTCAGTTTTCCTCCCCTGGTACTCGGGTGCAACATTCCAGACGCTTTACTAACACTCTCCCCACTTGGAGAGTCAGTCCCTTTAACCTCCTGTTTGGCCCAGTTTGCAATTTCTGCGGAAGATGAACCTGAATAGCGAGAACCAATGAGAGACTAGCTGGAGGTGTCTGAACGGGCAAATTTAACTCTCATTTCCCACCAGGAAGAGGAATTAACCAAAGGCTCAGCATGCCAGGCCGGAACCAGATTAGGGCCTGAAGCCATCCTGCGGTGTTGCGGCCAGGTCACAAGAAAGCGAGTTGAAGAAAGGAGCTCAGGGGCACTGTAATTCACAAACCTGCAGAGTTATAAAAGACAGCTATCGTCCAAAAATAGACTGAAGTAAGCCTGCCAAGAGGACTTGAAAGCGGGGCAGAATTGCAGGAAACCGATTTCAGGAGGTAGACTGGAATTGCACTGAAAGCATAGGAAAAGAGGCAGAACGTCCACAATGATGCACTTGGCCAAAAAGGGCGTATGCGTTTTTTCCTGAATATATTCAGGAAAAAACGCATACGCCCTTTTTGGCCAACCAAGCAAGCTTGCAAAGCAAATCTGCACTACAATGAAGTCTCACTTCCCCCCGGTCAAAAGGGCCATCTGAAAAAAGTGTAAAATCCAGAAAGGCAGGACAGGCCATGGAGAACTGGGAGCCTTGTTATGCTGAAGGGCGGGATGTAAATTGCCAACAAACACTCGGGAGAAGTGTATGGTGTTTCCTGAAACATCGAGAAAACAAAGCAACAGAGCCTAGGGCACTTCCACTTATGGTCCTATAGCTTAGGGAAATTAAAATCAAAAAGACACAGCCACCCCAAAGTTTGGGACGCCTCTGTTTACAAGAACCTCGTTTACAGTACAAGTTCAACATCGCAGAAAGTGAAAAATGGATAAAGAAGTTGTGGTATTTACTTACAAAGCAATATCACTCAGCAATGAAATCTATGTCATCAGGCCCTTAGCATCACAATGAGTGGATTCAGGTATGATGATTCTAACTGAAATAAGTCACACAGAAAAAGAAACATCATAAGATATCAGTAATACACGGAATGTAAACTTGGCTACACAGGAACTGAATTACAGAACAGAACAGGGTCTCAAATTTAGAAAACCAACTTATGCTTGCTTAAGGGTAAAGGTGAGTTGGGGTGCTGCATAAAACCAGAGATTGAAATGAGCACAGATAAAGTTCCTTAAGCCAAATATGGAATAGACAAGAGCTACTCCTTGCTCAACGAAATGGACTCAATACCGCATATTAAACGCCTAAGAATGTACCTGACTAGTAAGTATCGTAAAACCTATGGATTGCTATGTCTCCAAAAGAGAATCAAGCATGTGTACAGGGGCATAAACGCAGCAGTGATAGGACTGGAGAGGTTCGGTGAGCAAATGAAGACCCTTTGAAGTCATATTGCATGGTACCCATTACATGGGTCTCAACTCTCCAGGTTTAAGGTATTCTTCCTTCAGCTAAAACATGCATGTGGAACCCAAGTATGATCAACCATGTGAACGGGAGACGTGTTCAAATATGTCTCAGTTTTCCTCCCCTGGTACTCGGGTGCAACATTCCAGACGCTTTACTAACACTCTCCCCACTTGGAGAGTCAGTGCCTTTAACCTCCTGTTTGGCACAGTTTGCAATTTCTGCGGAAGATGAACAGGAATAGTGAGAACCAATGAGAGGCTAGCTGGAGGTGTCTGGACGGGCAAATTTAACTCTCATTTCCCACCAGGAAGAGGAAATAACCAAAGGCTCAGCGTGCCGTACCGGAACCAGATTAGGGCCTGAAGCCATCCTGCGGTGTTGCGGCCAGGTCACAAGAAAGCGAGTTGAAGAAAGGAGCTCAGGGGCACTGTAATTCACAAACCTGCAGAGTTATAAATGACAGCTATCGTCCAAAAATAGACTGAAGTAAGGCTGCCAAGAGGACTTGAAAGCGGGGCAGAATTGCAGGAAACCGATTTCAGGAGGTAGACTGGAATTGCATTGAAAGCATAGGAAAAGAGGCAGAACGTCCACAATGATGCACTTGGCCAAAAAGGGCGTATGCGTTTTTTCCTGAATATATTCAGGAAAAAACGCATACGCCCTTTTTGGCCAACCAAGCAAGCTTGCAAAGGAAATCTGCACTACAATGAAGTCTCACTTCCCCCCAGTCAAAAGGGCCATCTGAAAAAAGTGTAAAATCCAGAAAGGCAGGACAGGCCATGGAGAACTGGGAGCCTTGTTATGCTGATGGGCGGGATGTAAATTGCCAACAGACACTCGGGAGAAGTGTATGGTGTTTCCTGAAACATCTAAAAAACAAAGCAACAGAACCTAGGGCATTTCCACTTATGGTCCTATAGCTTAGGGAAATTAAAATCAAAAAGACACAGCCACCCCAAAGTTTGGAATGGCTCTGTTTACAAGAACCTCGTTTACAGTACAAGTTCAACATCGCAGAAAGTGAAAAATGGATAAAGAAGTTGTGGTATTTACTTACAAAGCAATATCACTCAGCAATGAAATCTGTGTCATCAGGCCCTTAGCAGCACAATGAGTGGATTCAGGTATGATGATTCTAACTGAAGTAAGTCACACAGAAAAAGAAACATCATAAGATATCAGTAATACACGGAATGTAAACTTGGCTACACAGGAACTGAATTACAAAACAGAACAGGGTCTCAAATTTAGAAAACCAACTTATGCTTGCTTAAGGGTAAAGGTGAGTTGGGGTGCTGCATAAAACCAGAGATTGAAATGAGCACAGATAAAGTTCCTTAAGTCAAATATGGAATAGACAAGAGCTACTCCTTGCTCAACGAAATGGACTCAACACCGCATATTAAACGCCTAAGAATGTACCTGACTAGTAAGTATCTTAAAACCTATGGATTGCTATGTCTCCGAAAGAGAATCAAGCATGTGTACAGGGGCATAAACGCAGCAGTGATAGGATTGGAGAGGTTCGGTGAGCAAGTGAAGACCCTTTGAAATCATATTGCATGGTACCCATTCCACGGGTTTCAAATACACAGGTTTAAGGTATTCTTCCTTCAGCTAAAACATGCATGTGGAACCTAGAGTATGATCAACCATGTGAACGGGAGACGTGTTCAAATATGTCTCAGTTTTCCTCCCCTGGTACTCGGGTGCAACATTCCAGACGCTTTACTAACACTCTCCCCACTTGGAGAGTCAGTCCCTTTAACCTCCTGTTTGGCCCAGTTTGCAATTTCTGCGGAAGATGAACAGGAATAGCGAGAACCAATGAGAGACTAGCTGGAGGTGTCTGGACGGGCAAATTTAACTCTCATTTCCCACCAGGAAGGGGAAATAACCAAAGGCTCAGCATGCCGTGCCGGAACCAGATTAGGGCCTGAAGCCATCCTGCGGTGTTGCGGCCAGGTCACAAGAAAGCGAGTTGAAGAAAGGAGCTCAGGGGCACTGTAATTCACAAACCTGCAGAGTTATAAATGACAGCTATCGTCCAAAAATAGACTGAAGTAAGGCTGCCAAGAGGACTTGAAAGCGGGGCAGAATTGCAGGAAACCGATTTCAGGAGGTAGACTGGAATTGCATTGAAAGCATAGGAAAAGAGGCAGAACGTCCACAATGATGCACTTGGCCAAAAAGGGCGTATGCGTTTTTTCCTGAATATATTCAGGAAAAAACGCATACGCCCTTTTTGGCCAACCAAGCAAGCTTGCAAAGGAAATCTGCACTACAATGAAGTCTCACTTCCCCCCGGTCAAAAGGGCCATCTGAAAAAAGTGTAAAATCCAGAAAGGCAACAGGCCATTGAGAACTGGGAGGCTTGTTATGCTGATGGGCGAGATGTAAATTGCCAACAGACACTTGGGAGAAGTGTATGGTGTTTCCTGAAACATCTAAAAAACAAAGCAACAGAGCCTAGGGCACTTCCACTTATGGTCCTATAGCTTAGGGAAATTAAAATCAAAAAGACACAGCCACCCCAAAGTTTGGAACGGCTCTGTTTACAAGAACCTCGTTTACAGTACAAGTTCAACATCGCAGAAAGTGAAAAATGGATAAAGAAGTTGTGGTATTTACTTACAAAGCAATATCACTCAGCAATGAAATCTATGTCATCAGGCCCTTAGCATCACAATGAGTGGATTCAGGTATGATGATTCTAACTGAAATAAGTCACACAGAAAAAGAAACATCATAAGATATCAGTAATACACGGAATGTAAACTTGGCTACACAGGAACTGAATTACAGAACAGAACAGGGTCTCAAATTTAGAAAACCAACTTATGCTTGCTTAAGGGTAAAGGTGAGTTGGGGTGCTGCATAAAACCAGAGATTGAAATGAGCACAGATAAAGTTCCTTAAGTCAAATATGGAATAGACAAGAGCTACTCCTTGCTCAACGAAATGGACTCAACACCGCATATTAAACGCCTAAGAATGTACCTGACTAGTAAGTATCGTAAAACCTATGGATTGCTATGTCTCCAAAAGAGAATCAAGCATGTGTACAGGGGCATAAACGCAGCAGTGATAGGATTGGAGAGGTTCGGTGAGCAAATGAAGACCCTTTGAAGTCATATTGCATGGTACCCATTACACGGGTCTCAACTCTCCAGGTTTAAGGTATTCTTCCTTCAGCTAAAACATGCATGTGGAACCCAAGTATGATCAACCATGTGAACGGGAGACGTGTTCAAATATGTCTCAGTTTTCCTCCCCTGGTACTCGGGTGCAACATTCCAGACGCTTTACTAACACTCTCCCCACTTGGAGAGTCAGCGCCTTTAACCTCCTGTTTGGCCCAGTTTGCAATTTCTGCGGAAGATGAACAGGAATACCGAGAACCAATGAGAGGCTAGCTGGAGGTGTCTGGACGGGCAAATTTAACTCTCATTTCCCACCAGGAAGAGGAAATAACCAAAGGCTCAGCGTGCCGTACCGGAACCAGATTAGGGCCTGAAGCCATCCTGCGGTGTTGCGGCCAGGTCACAAGAAAGCGAGTTGAAGAAAGGAGCTCAGGGGCACTGTAATTCACAAACCTGCAGAGTTATAAATGACAGCTATCGTCCAAAAATAGACTGAAGTAAGGCTGCCAAGAGGACTTGAAAGCGGGGCAGAATTGCAGGAAACCGATTTCAGGAGGTAGACTGGAATTGCATTGCAAGCATAGGAAAAGAGGCAGAACGTCCACAATGATGCACTTGGCCAAAAAGGGCGTATGCGTTTTTTCCTGAATATATTCAGGAAAAAACGCATACGCCCTTTTTGGCCAACCAAGCAAGCTTGCAAAGGAAATCTGCACTACAATGAAGTCTCACTTCCCCCCGGTCAAAAGGGCCATCTGAAAAAAGTGTAAAATCCAGAAAGGCAGGACAGGCCATGGAGAACTGGGAGCCTTGTTATGCTGATGGGCGGGATGTAAATTGCCAACAACCACTCGGGAGAAGTGTATGGTGTTTCCTGAAACATCTAAAAAACAAAGCAACAGAACCTAGGGCACTTCCACTTATGGTCCTATAGCTTAGGGAAATTAAAATCAAAAAGACACAGCCACCCCAAAGTTTGGAACGGCTCTGTTTACAAGAACCTCGTTTACAGTACAAGTTCAACATCGCAGAAAGTGAAAAATGGATAAAGAAGTTGTGGTATTTACTTACAAAGCAATATCACTCAGCAATGAAATCTGTGTCATCAGGCCCTTAGCAGCACAATGAGTGGATTCAGGTATGATGATTCTAACTGAAGTAAGTCACACAGAAAAAGAAACATCATAAGATATCAGTAATACACGGAATGTAAACTTGGCTACACAGGAACTGAATTACAGAACAGAACAGGGTCTCAAATTTAGAAAACCAACTTATGCTTGCTTAAGTGTAAAGGTGAGTTGGGGTGCTGCATAAAACCAGAGATTGAAATGAGCACAGATAAAGTTCCTTAAGTCAAATATGGAATAGACAAGAGCTACTCCTTGCTCAACGAAATGGACTCAACACCGCATATTAAACGCCTAAGAATGTACCTGACTAGTAAGTATCTTAAAACCTATGGATTGCTATGTCTCCGAAAGAGAATCAAGCATGTGTACAGGGGCATAAACGCAGCAGTGATAGGATTGGAGAGCTTCGGTGAGCAAATGAAGACCCTTTGAAGTCATATTGCATGGTACCCATTACACGGGTCTTAACTCTCCAGGTTTAAGGTATTCTTCCTTCAGCTAAAACATGCATGTGGAACCCAAGTATGATCAACCATCTGAACGGGAGACGTGTTCAAATATGTCTCAGTTTTCCTCCCCTGGTACTCGGGTGCAACATTCCAGACGCTTTACTAACACTCTCCCCACTTGGAGAGTCAGTCCCTTTAACCTCCTGTTTGGCCCAGTTTGCAATTTCTGCGGAAGATGAACAGGAATAACGAGAACCAATGAGAGACTAGCTGGAGGTGTCTGGACGGGCAAATTTAACTCTCATTTCCCACCAGGAAGAGGAAATAACCAAAGGCTCAGCATGCCGTGCCGGAACCAGATTAGGGCCTGAAGCCATCCTGCGGTGTTGCGGCCAGGTCACAAGAAAGCAAGTTGAACAAAGGAGCTCAGGGGCACTGTAATTCACACACCTGCAGAGTTATAAATGACAGCTATCGTCCAAAAATAGACTGAAGTAAGGCTGCCAAGAGGACTTGAAAGCGGGGCAGAATTGCAGGAAACCGATTTCAGGAGGTAGACTGGAATTGCATTGCAAGCATAGGAAAAGAGGCAGAACGTCCACAATGATGCACTTGGCCAAAAAGGGCGTATGCGTTTTTTCCTGAATATATTCAGGAAAAAACGCATACGCCCTTTTTGGCCAACCAAGCAAGCTTGCAAAGGAAATCTGCACTACAATGAAGTCTCACTTCCCCCCGGTCAAAAGGGCCATCTGAAAAAAGTGTAAAATCCAGAAAGGCAGGACAGGCCATGGAGAACTGGGAGCCTTGTTATGCTGATGGGCGGGATGTAAATTGCCAACAACCACTCGGGAGAAGTGTATGGTGTTTCCTGAAACATCTAAAAAACAAAGCAACAGAACCTAGGGCACTTCCACTTATGGTCCTATAGCTTAGGGAAATTAAAATCAAAAAGACACAGCCACCCCAAAGTTTGGAACGGCTCTGTTTACAAGAACCTCGTTTACAGTACAAGTTCAACATCGCAGAAAGTGAAAAATGGATAAAGAAGTTGTGGTATTTACTTACAAAGCAATATCACTCAGCAATGAAATCTGTGTCATCAGGCCCTTAGCAGCACAATGAGTGGATTCAGGTATGATGATTCTAACTGAAGTAAGTCACACAGAAAAAGAAATATCATAAGATATCAGTAATACACGGAATGTAAACTTGGCTACACAGGAACTGAATTACAGAACAGAACAGGGTCTCAAATTTAGAAAACCAACTTATTCTTGCTTAAGGGTAAAGGTGAGTTGGGGTGCTGCATAAAACCAGAGATTGAAATGAGCACAGATAAAGTTCCTTAAGTCAAATATGGAATAGACAAGAGCTACTCCTTGCTCAACGAAATGGACTCAACACCCCATATTAATCGCCTAAGAATGTACCTGACTAGTAAGTATCTTAAAACCTATGGATTGCTATGTCTCCGAAAGAGAATCAAGCATGTGTACAGGGGCATAAACGCAGCAGTGATAGGATTGGAGAGGTTCAGTGAGCAAATGAAGACCCTTTGAAGTCATATTGCATGGTACCCATTACACGGGTCTTAACTCTCCAGGTTTAAGGTATTCTTCCTTCAGCTAAAACATGCATGTGGAACCCAAGTATGATCAACCATCTGAACGGGAGACGTGTTCAAATATGTCTCAGTTTTCCTCCCCTGGTACTCAGGTGCAACATTCCAGACGCTTTACTAACACTCTCCCCACTTGGAGAGTCAGCGCCTTTAACCTCCTGTTTGGCCCAGTTTGCAATTTCTGCGGAAGATGAACAGGAATAGCGAGAACCAATGAGAGGCTAGCTGGAGGTGTCTGGACGGGCAAATTTAACTCTCATTTCCCACCAGGAAGAGGAAATAACCAAAGGCTCAGCGTGCCGTGCCGGAACCAGATTAGGGCCTGAAGCCATCCTGCGGTGTTGCGGCCAGGTCACAAGAAAGCAAGTTGAACAAAGGAGCTCAGGGGCACTGTAATTCACACACCTGCAGAGTTATAAATGACAGCTATCGTCCAAAAATAGACTGAAGTAAGGCTGCCAAGAGGACTTGAAAGCGGGGCAGAATTGCAGGAAACCGATTTCAGGAGGTAGACTGGAATTGCATTGAAAGCATAGGAAAAGAGGCAGAACGTCCACAATGATGCACTTGGCCAAAAAGGGCGTATGCGTTTTTTCCTGAATATATTCAGGAAAAAACGCATACGCCCTTTTTGGCCAACCAAGCAAGCTTGCAAAGGAAATCTGCACTACAATGAAGTCTCACTTCCCCCCGGTCAAAAGGGCCATCTGAAAAAAGTGTAAAATCCAGAAAGGCAGGACAGGCCATGGAGAACTGGGAGCCTTGTTATGCTGATGGGCGGGATGTAAATTGCCAACAACCACTCAGGAGAAGTGTATGGTGTTTCCTGAAACATCTAAAAAACAAAGCAACAAAGCCTAGGGCACTTCCACTTATGGTCCTATAGCTTAGGGAAATTAAAATCAAAAAGACACAGCCACCCCAAAGTTTGGGACGCCTCTGTTTACAAGAACCTCGTTTACAGTACAAGTTCAACATCGAAGAAAGTGAAAAATGGATAAAGAAGTTGTGGTATTTACTTACAAAGCAATATCACTCAGCAATGAAATCTGTGTCATCAGGCCCTTAGCATCACAATGAGTGGATTCAGGTATGATGATTCTAACTGAAATAAGTCACACAGAAAAAGAAACATCATAAGATATCAGTAATACACGGAATGTAAACTTGGCTACACAGGAACTGAATTACAGAACAGAACAGGGTCTCAAATTTAGAAAACCAACTTATGCTTGCTTAAGGGTAAAGGTGAGTTGGGGTGCTGCATAAAACCAGAGATTGAAATGAGCACAGATATAGTTCCTTAAGTCAAATATGGAATAGACAAGAGCTACTCCTTGCTCAACGAAATGGACTCAACACCGCATATTAAACGCCTAAGAATGTACCTGACTAGTAAGTATCGTAAAACCTATGGATTGCTATGTCTCCAAAAGAGAATCAAGCATGTGTACAGGGGCATAAACGCAGCAGTGATAGGATTGGAGAGCTTCGGTGAGCAAATGAAGACCCTTTGAAGTCATATTGCATGGTACCCATTACACGGGTCTTAACTCTCCAGGTTTAAGGTATTCTTCCTTCAGCTAAAACATGCATGTGGAACCCAAGTATGATCAACCATCTGAACGGGAGACGTGTTCAAATATGTCTCAGTTTTCCTCCCCTGGTACTCGGGTGCAACATTCCAGACGCTTTACTAACACTCTCCCCACTTGGAGAGTCAGTCCCTTTAACCTCCTGTTTGGCCCAGTTTGCAATTTCTGCGGAAGATGAACAGGAATAACGAGAACCAATGAGAGACTAGCTGGAGGTGTCTGGACGGGCAAATTTAACTCTCATTTCCCACCAGGAAGAGGAAATAACCAAAGGCTCAGCATGCCGTGCCGGAACCAGATTAGGGCCTGAAGCCATCCTGCGGTGTTGCGGCCAGGTCACAAGAAAGCAAGTTGAACAAAGGAGCTCAGGGGCACTGTAATTCACACACCTGCAGAGTTATAAATGACAGCTATCGTCCAAAAATAGACTGAAGTAAGGCTGCCAAGAGGACTTGAAAGCGGGGCAGAATTGCAGGAAACCGATTTCAGGAGGTAGACTGGAATTGCATTGCAAGCATAGGAAAAGAGGCAGAACGTCCACAATGATGCACTTGGCCAAAAAGGGCGTATGCGTTTTTTCCTGAATATATTCAGGAAAAAACGCATACGCCCTTTTTGGCCAACCAAGCAAGCTTGCAAAGGAAATCTGCACTACAATGAAGTCTCACTTCCCCCCGGTCAAAAGGGCCATCTGAAAAAAGTGTAAAATCCAGAAAGGCAGGACAGGCCATGGAGAACTGGGAGCCTTGTTATGCTGATGGGCGGGATGTAAATTGCCAACAACCACTCGGGAGAAGTGTATGGTGTTTCCTGAAACATCTAAAAAACAAAGCAACAGAACCTAGGGCACTTCCACTTATGGTCCTATAGCTTAGGGAAATTAAAATCAAAAAGACACAGCCACCCCAAAGTTTGGAACGGCTCTGTTTACAAGAACCTCGTTTACAGTACAAGTTCAACATCGCAGAAAGTGAAAAATGGATAAAGAAGTTGTGGTATTTACTTACAAAGCAATATCACTCAGCAATGAAATCTGTGTCATCAGGCCCTTAGCAGCACAATGAGTGGATTCAGGTATGATGATTCTAACTGAAGTAAGTCACACAGAAAAAGAAATATCATAAGATATCAGTAATACACGGAATGTAAACTTGGCTACACAGGAACTGAATTACAGAACAGAACAGGGTCTCAAATTTAGAAAACCAACTTATTCTTGCTTAAGGGTAAAGGTGAGTTGGGGTGCTGCATAAAACCAGAGATTGAAATGAGCACAGATAAAGTTCCTTAAGTCAAATATGGAATAGACAAGAGCTACTCCTTGCTCAACGAAATGGACTCAACACCCCATATTAATCGCCTAAGAATGTACCTGACTAGTAAGTATCTTAAAACCTATGGATTGCTATGTCTCCGAAAGAGAATCAAGCATGTGTACAGGGGCATAAACGCAGCAGTGATAGGATTGGAGAGGTTCAGTGAGCAAATGAAGACCCTTTGAAGTCATATTGCATGGTACCCATTACACGGGTCTTAACTCTCCAGGTTTAAGGTATTCTTCCTTCAGCTAAAACATGCATGTGGAACCCAAGTATGATCAACCATCTGAACGGGAGACGTGTTCAAATATGTCTCAGTTTTCCTCCCCTGGTACTCAGGTGCAACATTCCAGACGCTTTACTAACACTCTCCCCACTTGGAGAGTCAGCGCCTTTAACCTCCTGTTTGGCCCAGTTTGCAATTTCTGCGGAAGATGAACAGGAATAGCGAGAACCAATGAGAGGCTAGCTGGAGGTGTCTGGACGGGCAAATTTAACTCTCATTTCCCACCAGGAAGAGGAAATAACCAAAGGCTCAGCGTGCCGTGCCGGAACCAGATTAGGGCCTGAAGCCATCCTGCGGTGTTGCGGCCAGGTCACAAGAAAGCAAGTTGAACAAAGGAGCTCAGGGGCACTGTAATTCACACACCTGCAGAGTTATAAATGACAGCTATCGTCCAAAAATAGACTGAAGTAAGGCTGCCAAGAGGACTTGAAAGCGGGGCAGAATTGCAGGAAACCGATTTCAGGAGGTAGACTGGAATTGCATTGAAAGCATAGGAAAAGAGGCAGAACGTCCACAATGATGCACTTGGCCAAAAAGGGCGTATGCGTTTTTTCCTGAATATATTCAGGAAAAAACGCATACGCCCTTTTTGGCCAACCAAGCAAGCTTGCAAAGGAAATCTGCACTACAATGAAGTCTCACTTCCCCCCGGTCAAAAGGGCCATCTGAAAAAAGTGTAAAATCCAGAAAGGCAGGACAGGCCATGGAGAACTGGGAGCCTTGTTATGCTGATGGGCGGGATGTAAATTGCCAACAACCACTCAGGAGAAGTGTATGGTGTTTCCTGAAACATCTAAAAAACAAAGCAACAAAGCCTAGGGCACTTCCACTTATGGTCCTATAGCTTAGGGAAATTAAAATCAAAAAGACACAGCCACCCCAAAGTTTGGGACGCCTCTGTTTACAAGAACCTCGTTTACAGTACAAGTTCAACATCGAAGAAAGTGAAAAATGGATAAAGAAGTTGTGGTATTTACTTACAAAGCAATATCACTCAGCAATGAAATCTGTGTCATCAGGCCCTTAGCATCACAATGAGTGGATTCAGGTATGATGATTCTAACTGAAATAAGTCACACAGAAAAAGAAACATCATAAGATATCAGTAATACACGGAATGTAAACTTGGCTACACAGGAACTGAATTACAGAACAGAACAGGGTCTCAAATTTAGAAAACCAACTTATGCTTGCTTAAGGGTAAAGGTGAGTTGGGGTGCTGCATAAAACCAGAGATTGAAATGAGCACAGATATAGTTCCTTAAGTCAAATATGGAATAGACAAGAGCTACTCCTTGCTCAACGAAATGGACTCAACACCGCATATTAAACGCCTAAGAATGTACCTGACTAGTAAGTATCGTAAAACCTATGGATTGCTATGTCTCCAAAAGAGAATCAAGCATGTGTACAGGGGCATAAACGCAGCAGTGATAGGATTGGAGAGCTTCGGTGAGCAAATGAAGACCCTTTGAAGTCATATTGCATGGTACCCATTACACGGGTCTCAACTCTCCAGGTTTAAGGTATTCTTCCTTCAGCTAAAACATGCATGTGGAACCCAAGTATGATCAACCATGTGAACGGGAGACGTGTTCAAATATGTCTCAGTTTTCCTCCCCTGGTACTCGGGTGCAACATTCCAGACGCTTTACTAACACTCTCCCCACTTGGAGAGTCAGCGCCTTTAACCTCCTGTTTGGCACAGTTTGCAATTTCTGCGGAAGATGAGCCGGAATAGCGAGAACCAATGAGAGGCTAGCTGGAGATGTCTGGACGGGCAAATTTAACTCTCATTTCCCACCAGGAAGAGGAAATAACCAAAGGCTCAGCGTGCCATACCGGAACCAGATTAGGGCCTGAAGCCATCCTGCGGTGTTGCGGCCAGCTCAAAAGAAAGCGAGTTGAAGAAAGGAGCTCAGGGGCACTGTAATTCACAAACCTGCAGAGTTATAAATGACAGCTATCGTCCAAAAATAGACTGAAGTAAGGCTGCCAAGAGGACTTGAAAGCGGGGCAGAATTGCAGGAAACCGATTTCAGGAGGTAGACTGGAATTGCATTGCAAGCATAGGAAAAGAGGCAGAACGTCCACAATGATGCACTTGGCCAAAAAGGGCGTATGCGTTTTTTCCTGAATATATTCAGGAAAAAACGCATACGCCCTTTTTGGCCAACCAAGCAAGCTTGCAAAGGAAATCTGCACTACAATGAAGTCTCACTTCCCCCCGGTCAAAAGGGCCATCTGAAAAAAGTGTAAAATCCAGAAAGGCAGGACAGGCCATGGAGAACTGGGAGCCTTGTTATGCTGATGGGCGGGATGTAAATTGCCAACAACCACTCGGGAGAAGTGTATGGTGTTTCCTGAAACATCTAAAAAACAAAGCAACAGAACCTAGGGCACTTCCACTTATGGTCCTATAGCTTAGGGAAATTAAAATCAAAAAGACACAGCCACCCCAAAGTTTGGAACGGCTCTGTTTACAAGAACCTCGTTTACAGTACAAGTTCAACATCGCAGAAAGTGAAAAATGGATAAAGAAGTTGTGGTATTTACTTACAAAGCAATATCACTCAGCAATGAAATCTGTGTCATCAGGCCCTTAGCAGCACAATGAGTGGATTCAGGTATGATGATTCTAACTGAAATAAGTCACACAGAAAAAGAAATATCATAAGATATCAGTAATACACGGAATGTAAACTTGGCTACACAGGAACTGAATTACAGAACAGAACAGGGTCTCAAATTTAGAAAACCAACTTATGCTTGCTTAAGTGTAAAGGTGAGTTGGGGTGCTGCATAAAACCAGAGATTGAAATGAGCACAGATAAAGTTCCTTAAGTCAAATATGGAATAGACAAGAGCTACTCCTTGCTCAACGAAATGGACTCAACACCGCATATTAAACGCCTAAGAATGTACCTGACTAGTAAGTATCTTAAAACCTATGGATTGCTATGTCTCCGAAAGAGAATCAAGCATGTGTACAGGGGCATAAACGCAGCAGTGATAGGATTGGAGAGCTTCGGTGAGCAAATGAAGACCCTTTGAAGTCATATTGCATGGTACCCATTACACGGGTCTTAACTCTCCAGGTTTAAGGTATTCTTCCTTCAGCTAAAACATGCATGTGGAACCCAAGTATGATCAACCATCTGAACGGGAGACGTGTTCAAATATGTCTCAGTTTTCCTCCCCTGGTACTCGGGTGCAACATTCCAGACGCTTTACTAACACTCTCCCCACTTGGAGAGTCAGTCCCTTTAACCTCCTGTTTGGCCCAGTTTGCAATTTCTGCGGAAGATGAACAGGAATAGCGAGAACCAATGAGAGACTAGCTGGAGGTGTCTGGACGGGCAAATTTAACTCTCATTTCCCACCAGGAAGAGGAAATAACCAAAGGCTCAGCGTGCCGTGCCGGAACCAGATTAGGGCCTGAAGCCATCCTGCGGTGTTGCGGCCAGGTCACAAGAAAGCAAGTTGAAGAAAGGAGCTCAGGGGCACTGTAATTCACACACCTGCAGAGTTATAAATGACAGCTATCGTCCAAAAATAGACTGAAGTAAGGCTGCCAAGAGGACTTGAAAGCGGGGCAGAATTGCAGGAAACCGATTTCAGGAGGTAGACTGGAATTGCATTGCAAGCATAGGAAAAGAGGCAGAACGTCCACAATGATGCACTTGGCCAAAAAGGGCGTATGCGTTTTTTCCTGAATATATTCAGGAAAAAACGCATACGCCCTTTTTGGCCAACCAAGCAAGCTTGCAAAGGAAATCTGCACTACAATGAAGTCTCACTTCCCCCCGGTCAAAAGGGCCATCTGAAAAAAGTGTAAAATCCAGAAAGGCAGGACAGGCCATGGAGAACTGGGAGCCTTGTTATGCTGATGGGCGGGATGTAAATTGCCAACAACCACTCGGGAGAAGTGTATGGTGTTTCCTGAAACATCTAAAAAACAAAGCAACAGAACCTAGGGCACTTCCACTTATGGTCCTATAGCTTAGGGAAATTAAAATCAAAAAGACACAGCCACCCCAAAGTTTGGAACGGCTCTGTTTACAAGAACCTCGTTTACAGTACAAGTTCAACATCGCAGAAAGTGAAAAATGGATAAAGAAGTTGTGGTATTTACTTACAAAGCAATATCACTCAGCAATGAAATCTGTGTCATCAGGCCCTTAGCAGCACAATGAGTGGATTCAGGTATGATGATTCTAACTGAAATAAGTCACACAGAAAAAGAAATATCATAAGATATCAGTAATACACGGAATGTAAACTTGGCTACACAGGAACTGAATTACAGAACAGAACAGGGTCTCAAATTTAGAAAACCAACTTATTCTTGCTTAAGGGTAAAGGTGAGTTGGGGTGCTGCATAAAACCAGAGATTGAAATGAGCACAGATAAAGTTCCTTAAGCCAAATATGGAATAGACAAGAGCTACTCCTTGCTCAACGAAATGGACTCAACACCCCATATTAAACGCCTAAGAATGTACCTGACTAGTAAGTATCTTAAAACCTATGGATTGCTATGTCTCCGAAAGAGAATCAAGCATGTGTACAGGGGCATAAACGCAGCAGTGATAGGATTGGAGAGGTTCGGTGAGCAAATGAAGACCCTTTGAAGTCATATTGCATGGTACCCATTACACGGGTCTTAACTCTCCAGGTTTAAGGTATTCTTCCTTCAGCTAAAACATGCATGTGGAACCCAAGTATGATCAACCATCTGAATGGGAGACGTGTTCAAATATGTCTCAGTTTTCCTCCCCTGGTACTCGGGTGCAACATTCCAGACGCTTTACTAACACTCTCCCCACTTGGAGAGTCAGCGCCTTTAACCTCCTGTTTGGCCCAGTTTGCAATTTCTGTGGAAGATGAACAGGAATAGCGAGAACCAATGAGAGACTAGCTGGAGGTGTCTGGACGGGCAAATTTAACTCTCATTTCCCACCAGGAAGAGGAAATAACCAAAGGCTCAGCGTGCCGTGCCGGAACCAGATTAGGGCCTGAAGCCATCCTGCGGTGTTGCGGCCAGGTCACAAGAAAGCAAGTTGAACAAAGGAGCTCAGGGGCACTGTAATTCACACACCTGCAGAGTTATAAATGACAGCTATCGTCCAAAAATAGACTGAAGTAAGGCTGCCAAGAGGACTTGAAAGCGGGGCAGAATTGCAGGAAACCGATTTCAGGAGGTAGACTGGAATTGCATTGAAAGCATAGGAAAAGAGGCAGAACGTCCACAATGATGCACTTGGCCAAAAAGGGCGTATGCGTTTTTTCCTGAATATATTCAGGAAAAAACGCATACGCCCTTTTTGGCCAACCAAGCAAGCTTGCAAAGGAAATCTGCACTACAATGAAGTCTCACTTCCCCCCGGTCAAAAGGGCCATCTGAAAAAAGTGTAAAATCCAGAAAGGCAGGACAGGCCATGGAGAACTGGGAGCCTTGTTATGCTGATGGGCGGGATGTAAATTGCCAACAACCACTCGGGAGAAGTGTATGGTGTTTCCTGAAACATCTAAAAAACAAAGCAACAGAACCTAGGGCACTTCCACTTATGGTCCTATAGCTTAGGGAAATTAAAATCAAAAAGACACAGCCACCCCAAAGTTTGGAACGGCTCTGTTTACAAGAACCTCGTTTACAGTACAAGTTCAACATCGCAGAAAGTGAAAAATGGATAAAGAAGTTGTGGTATTTACTTACAAAGCAATATCACTCAGCAATGAAATCTGTGTCATCAGGCCCTTAGCAGCACAATGAGTGGATTCAGGTATGATGATTCTAACTGAAGTAAGTCACACAGAAAAAGAAACATCATAAGATATCAGTAATACACGGAATGTAAACTTGGCTACACAGGAACTGAATTACAGAACAGAACAGGGTCTCAAATTTAGAAAACCAACTTATGCTTGCTTAAGGGTAAAGGTGAGTTGGGGTGCTGCATAAAACCAGAGATTGAAATGAGCACAGATAAAGTTCCTTAAGTCAAATATGGAATAGACAAGAGCTACTCCTTGCTCAACGAAATGGACTCAACACCGCATATTAAACGCCTAAGAATGTACCTGACTAGTAAGTATCTTAAAACCTATGGATTTCTATGTCTCCGAAAGAGAATCAAGCATGTGTACAGGGGCATAAACGCAGCAGTGATAGGATTGGAGAGCTTCGGTGAGCAAATGAAGACCCTTTGAAGTCATATTGCATGGTACCCATTACACGGGTCTTAACTCTCCAGGTTTAAGGTATTCTTCCTTCAGCTAAAACATGCATGTGGAACCCAAGTATGATCAACCATCTGAACGGGAGACGTGTTCAAATATGTCTCAGTTTTCCTCCCCTGGTACTCGGGTGCAACATTCCAGACGCTTTACTAACACTCTCCCCACTTGGAGAGTCAGCGCCTTTAACCTCCTGTTTGGCCCAGTTTGCAATTTCTGCGGAAGATGAACAGGAATAGCGAGAACCAATGAGAGACTAGCTGGAGGTGTCTGGACGGGCAAATTTAACTCTCATTTCCCACCAGGAAGAGGAAATAACCAAAGGCTCAGCGTGCCGTGCCGGAACCAGATTAGGGCCTGAAGCCATCCTGCGGTGTTGCGGCCAGGTCACAAGAAAGCAAGTTGAACAAAGGAGCTCAGGGGCACTGTAATTCACACACCTGCAGAGTTATAAATGACAGCTATCGTCCAAAAATAGACTGAAGTAAGGCTGCCAAGAGGACTCGAAAGCGGGGCAGAATTGCAGGAAACCGATTTCAGGAGGTAGACTGGAATTGCATTGCAAGCATAGGAAAAGAGGCAGAACGTCCACAATGATGCACTTGGCCAAAAAGGGCGTATGCGTTTTTTCCTGAATATATTCAGGAAAAAACGCATACGCCCTTTTTGGCCAACCAAGCAAGCTTGCAAAGGAAATCTGCACTACAATGAAGTCTCACTTCCCCCCGGTCAAAAGGGCCATCTGAAAAAAGTGTAAAATCCAGAAAGGCAGGACAGGCCATGGAGAACTGGGAGCCTTGTTATGCTGATGGGCGGGATGTAAATTGCCAACAACCACTCGGGAGAAGTGTATGGTGTTTCCTGAAACATCTAAAAAACAAAGCAACAGAACCTAGGGCACTTCCACTTATGGTCCTATAGCTTAGGGAAATTAAAATCAAAAAGACACAGCCACCCCAAAGTTTGGAACGGCTCTGTTTACAAGAACCTCGTTTACAGTACAAGTTCAACATCGCAGAACGTGAAAAATGGATAAAGAAGTTGTGGTATTTACTTACAAAGCAATATCACTCAGCAATGAAATCTGTGTCATCAGGCCCTTAGCAGCACAATGAGTGGATTCAGGTATGATGATTCTAACTGAAGTAAGTCACACAGAAAAAGAAACATCATAAGATATCAGTAATACACGGAGTGGAAACTTGGCTACACAGGAACTGAATTACAGAACAGAACAGGGTCTCAAATTTAGAAAACCAACTTATGCTTGCTTAAGTGTAAAGGTGAGTTGGGGTGCTGCATAAAACCAGAGATTGAAATGAGCACAGATAAAGTTCCTTAAGTCAAATATGGAATAGACAAGAGTTACTCCTTGCTCAACGAAATGGACTCAACACCGCATATTAAACGCCTAAGAATGTACCTGACTAGTAAGTATCTTAAAACCTATGGATTGCTATGTCTCCGAAAGAGAATCAAGCATGTGTACAGGGGCATAAACGCAGCAGTGATAGGATTGGAGAGCTTCGGTGAGCAAATGAAGACCCTTTGAAGTCATATTGCATGGTACCCATTACACGGGTCTTAACTCTCCAGGTTTAAGGTATTCTTCCTTCAGCTAAAACATGCATGTGGAACCCAAGTATGATCAACCATCTGAACGGGAGACGTGTTCAAATATGTCTCAGTTTTCCTCCCCTGGTACTCGGGTGCAACATTCCAGACGCTTTACTAACACTCTCCCCACTTGGAGAGTCAGCGCCTTTAACCTCCTGTTTGGCCCAGTTTGCAATTTCTGCGGAAGATGAACAGGAATAGCGAGAACCAATGAGAGACTAGCTGGAGGTGTCTGGACGGGCAAATTTAACTCTCATTTCCCACCAGGAAGAGGAAATAACCAAAGGCTCAGCGTGCTGTGCCGGAACCAGATTAGGGCCTGAAGCCATCCTGCGGTGTTGCGGCCAGGTCACAAGAAAGCAAGTTGAACAAAGGAGCTCAGGGGCACTGTAATTCACACACCTGCAGAGTTATAAATGACAGCTATCGTCCAAAAATAGACTGAAGTAAGGCTGCCAAGAGGACTTGAAAGCGGGGCAGAATTGCAGGAAACCGATTTCAGGAGGTAGACTGGAATTGCATTGAAAGCATAGGAAAAGAGGCAGAACGTCCACAATGATGCACTTGGCCAAAAAGGGCGTATGCGTTTTTTCCTGAATATATTCAGGAAAAAACACATACGCCCTTTTTGGCCAACCAAGCAAGCTTGCAAAGGAAATCTGCACTACAATGAAGTCTCACTTCCCCCCGGTCAAAAGGGCCATCTGAAAAAAGTGTAAAATCCAGAAAGGCAGGACAGGCCATGGAGAACTGGGAGCCTTGTTATGCTGATGGGCGGGATGTAAATTGCCAACAACCACTCGGGAGAAGTGTATGGTGTTTCCTGAAACATCTAAAAAACAAAGCAACAGAACCTAGGGCACTTCCACTTATGGTCCTATAGCTTAGGGAAATTAAAATCAAAAAGACACAGCCACCCCAAAGTTTGGAACGGCTCTGTTTACAAGAACCTCGTTTACAGTACAAGTTCAACATCGCAGAAAGTGAAAAATGGATAAAGAAGTTGTGGTATTTACTTACAAAGCAATATCACTCAGCAATGAAATCTGTGTCATCAGGCCCTTAGCAGCACAATGAGTGGATTCAGGTATGATGATTCTAACTGAAGTAAGTCACACAGAAAAAGAAACATCATAAGATATCAGTAATACACGGAATGTAAACTTGGCTACACAGGAACTGAATTACAGAACAGAACAGGGTCTCAAATTTAGAAAACCAACTTATGCTTGCTTAAGGGTAAAGGTGAGTTGGGGTGCTGCATAAAACCAGAGATTGAAATGAGCACAGATAAAGTTCCTTAAGTCAAATATGGAATAGACAAGAGCTACTCCTTGCTCAACGAAATGGACTCAACACCGCATATTAAACGCCTAAGAATGTACCTGACTAGTAAGTATCTTAAAACCTATGGATTTCTATGTCTCCGAAAGAGAATCAAGCATGTGTACAGGGGCATAAACGCAGCAGTGATAGGATTGGAGAGCTTCGGTGAGCAAATGAAGACCCTTTGAAGTCATATTGCATGGTACCCATTACACGGGTCTTAACTCTCCAGGTTTAAGGTATTCTTCCTTCAGCTAAAACATGCATGTGGAACCCAAGTATGATCAACCATCTGAACAGGAGACGTGTTCAAATATGTCTCAGTTTTCCTCCCCTGGTACTCGGGTGCAACATTCCAGACGCTTTACTAACACTCTCCCCACTTGGAGAGTCAGCGCCTTTAACCTCCTGTTTGGCCCAGTTTGCAATTTCTGCGGAAGATGAACAGGAATAGCGAGAACCAATGAGAGACTAGCTGGAGGTGTCTGGACGGGCAAATTTAACTCTCTTTTCCCACCAGGAAGAGGAAATAACCAAAGGCTCAGCGTGCCGTGCCGGAACCAGATTAGGGCCTGAAGCCATCCTGCGGTGTTGCGGCCAGGTCACAAGAAAGCAAGTTGAACAAAGGAGCTCAGGGGCACTGTAATTCACACACCTGCAGAGTTATAAATGACAGCTATCGTCCAAAAATAGACTGAAGTAAGGCTGCCAAGAGGACTCGAAAGCGGGGCAGAATTGCAGGAAACCGATTTCAGGAGGTAGACTGGAATTGCATTGCAAGCATAGGAAAAGAGGCAGAACGTCCACAATGATGCACTTGGCCAAAAAGGGCGTATGCGTTTTTTCCTGAATATATTCAGGAAAAAACGCATACGCCCTTTTTGGCCAACCAAGCAAGCTTGCAAAGGAAATCTGCACTACAATGAAGTCTCACTTCCCCCCGGTCAAAAGGGCCATCTGAAAAAAGTGTAAAATCCAGAAAGGCAGGACAGGCCATGGAGAACTGGGAGCCTTGTTATGCTGATGGGCGGGATGTAAATTGCCAACAACCACTCGGGAGAAGTGTATGGTGTTTCCTGAAACATCTAAAAAACAAAGCAACAGAACCTAGGGCACTTCCACTTATGGTCCTATAGCTTAGGGAAATTAAAATCAAAAAGACACAGCCACCCCAAAGTTTGGAACGGCTCTGTTTACAAGAACCTCGTTTACAGTACAAGTTCAACATCGCAGAAAGTGAAAAATGGATAAAGAAGTTGTGGTATTTACTTACAAAGCAATATCACTCAGCAATGAAATCTGTGTCATCAGGCCCTTAGCAGCACAATGAGTGGATTCAGGTATGATGATTCTAACTGAAGTAAGTCACACAGAAAAAGAAACATCATAAGATATCAGTAATACACGGAGTGGAAACTTGGCTACACAGGAACTGAATTACAGAACAGAACAGGGTCTCGAATTTAGAAAACCAACTTATGCTTGCTTAAGTGTAAAGGTGAGTTGGGGTGCTGCATAAAACCAGAGATTGAAATGAGCACAGATAAAGTTCCTTAAGTCAAATATGGAATAGACAAGAGTTACTCCTTGCTCAACGAAATGGACTCAACACCGCATATTAAACGCCTAAGAATGTACCTGACTAGTAAGTATCTTAAAACCTATGGATTGCTATGTCTCCGAAAGAGAATCAAGCATGTGTACAGGGGCATAAACGCAGCAGTGATAGGATTGGAGAGCTTCGGTGAGCAAATGAAGACCCTTTGAAGTCATATTGCATGGTACCCATTACACGGGTCTTAACTCTCCAGGTTTAAGGTATTCTTCCTTCAGCTAAAACATGCATGTGGAACCCAAGTATGATCAACCATCTGAACGGGAGACGTGTTCAAATATGTCTCAGTTTTCCTCCCCTGGTACTCGGGTGCAACATTCCAGACGCTTTACTAACACTCTCCCCACTTGGAGAGTCAGCGCCTTTAACCTCCTGTTTGGCCCAGTTTGCAATTTCTGCGGAAGATGAACAGGAATAGCGAGAACCAATGAGAGACTAGCTGGAGGTGTCTGGACGGGCAAATTTAACTCTCATTTCCCACCAGGAAGAGGAAATAACCAAAGGCTCAGCGTGCCGTGCAGGAACCAGATTAGGGCCTGAAGCCATCCTGCGGTGTTGCGGCCAGGTCACAAGAAAGCAAGTTGAACAAAGGAGTTCAGGGGCACTGTAATTCACACACCTGCAGAGTTATAAATGACAGCTATCGTCCAAAAATAGACTGAAGTAAGGCTGCCAAGAGGACTTGAAAGCGGGGCAGAATTGCAGGAAACCGATTTCAGGAGGTAGACTGGAATTGCATTGCAAGCATAGGAAAAGAGGCAGAACGTCCACAATGATGCACTTGGCCAAAAAGGGCGTATGCGTTTTTTCCTGAATATATTCAGGAAAAAACGCATACGCCCTTTTTGGCCAACCAAGCAAGCTTGCAAAGGAAATCTGCACTACAATGAAGTCTCACTTCCCCCCGGTCAAAAGGGCAATCTGAAAAAAGTGTAAAATCCAGAAAGGCAGGACAGGCCATGGAGAACTGGGAGCCTTGTTATGCTGAAGGGCGGTATGTAAATTGCCAACAAACACTCGGGAGAAGTGTATGGTGTTTCCTGAAACATCTAAAAAACAAAGCAACAGAACCTAGGGCACTTCCACTTATGGTCCTATAGCTTAGGGAAATTAAAATCAAAAAGACACAGCCACCCCAAAGTTTGGAACGGCTCTGTTTACAAGAACCTCGTTTACAGTACAAGTTCAACATCGCAGAAAGTGAAAAATGGATAAAGAAGTTGTGGTATTTACTTACAAAGCAATATCACTCAGCAATGAAATCTGTGTCATCAGGCCCTTAGCAGCACAATGAGTGGATTCAGGTATGATGATTCTAACTGAAATAAGTCACACAGAAAAAGAAATATCATAAGATATCAGTAATACACGGAATGTAAACTTGGCTACACAGGAACTGAATTACAGAACAGAACAGGGTCTCAAATTTAGAAAACCAACTTATTCTTGCTTAAGGGTAAAGGTGAGTTGGGGTGCTGCATAAAACCAGAGATTGAAATGAGCACAGATAAAGTTCCTTAAGCCAAATATGGAATAGACAAGAGCTACTCCTTGCTCAACGAAATGGACTCAACACCCCATATTAAACGCCTAAGAATGTACCTGACTAGTAAGTATCTTAAAACCTATGGATTGCTATGTCTCCGAAAGAGAATCAAGCATGTGTACAGGGGCATAAACGCAGCAGTGATAGGATTGGAGAGGTTCGGTGAGCAAATGAAGACCCTTTGAAGTCATATTGCATGGTACCCATTACACGGGTCTTAACTCTCCAGGTTTAAGGTATTCTTCCTTCAGCTAAAACATGCATGTGGAACCCAAGTATGATCAACCATCTGAACGGGAGACGTGTTCAAATATGTCTCAGTTTTCCTCCCCTGGTACTCGGGTGCAACATTCCAGACGCTTTACTAACACTCTCCCCACTTGGAGAGTCAGCGCCTTTAACCTCCTGTTTGGCCCAGTTTGCAATTTCTGCGGAAGATGAACAGGAATAGCGAGAACCAATGAGAGACTAGCTGGAGGTGTCTGGACGGGCAAATTTAACTCTCATTTCCCACCAGGAAGAGGAAATAACCAAAGGCTCAGCGTGCCGTGCCGGAACCAGATTAGGGTCTGAAGCCATCCTGCGGTGTTGCGGCCAGGTCACAAGAAAGCAAGTTGAACAAAGGAGCTCAGGGGCACTGTAATTCACACACCTGCAGAGTTATAAATGACAGCTATCGTCCAAAAATAGACTGAAGTAAGGCTGCCAAGAGGACTTGAAAGCGGGACAGAATTGCAGGAAACCGATTTCAGGAGGTAGACTGGAATTGCATTGAAAGCATAGGAAAAGAGGCAGAACGTCCACAATGATGCACTTGGCCAAAAAGGGCGTATGCGTTTTTTCCTGAATATATTCAGGAAAAAACGCATACGCCCTTTTTGGCCAACCAAGCAAGCTTGCAAAGGAAATCTGCACTACAATGAAGTCTCACTTCCCCCCGGTCAAAAGGGCCATCTGAAAAAAGTGTAAAATCCAGAAAGGCAGGACAGGCCATGGAGAACTGGGAGCCTTGTTATGCTGATGGGCGGGATGTAAATTGCCAACAACCACTCGGGAGAAGTGTATGGTGTTTCCTGAAACATCTAAAAAACAAAGCAACAGAACCTAGGGCACTTCCACTTATGGTCTTATAGCTTAGGGAAATTAAAATCAAAAAGACACAGCCACCCCAAAGTTTGGAACGGCTCTGTTTACAAGAACCTCGTTTACAGTACAAGTTCAACATCGCAGAAAGTGAAAAATGGATAAAGAAGTTGTGGTATTTACTTACAAAGCAATATCACTCAGCAATGAAATCTGTGTCATCAGGCCCTTAGCAGCACAATGAGTGGATTCAGGTATGATGATTCTAACTGAAATAAGTCACACAGAAAAAGAAACATCATAAGATATCAGTAATACACGGAATGTAAACTTGGCTACACAGGAACTGAATTACAGAACAGAACAGGGTCTCAAATTTAGAAAACCAACTTATTCTTGCTTAAGGGTAAAGGTGAGTTGGGGTGCTGCATAAAACCAGAGATTGAAATGAGCACAGATAAAGTTCCTTAAGCCAAATATGGAATAGACAAGAGCTACTCCTTGTTCAACGAAATGGACTCAACACCCCATATTAAACGCCTAAGAATGTACCTGACTAGTAAGTATCTTAAAACCTATGGATTGCTATGTCTCCGAAAGAGAATCAAGCATGTGTACAGGGGCATAAACGCAGCAGTGATACGATTGGAGAGCTTCGGTGAGCAAATGAAGACCCTTTGAGTCATATTGCATGGTACCCATTACACGGGTCTCAACTCTCCAGGTTTAAGGTATTCTTCCTTCAGCTAAAACATGCATGTGGAACCCAAGTATGATCAACCATGTGAACGGGAGACGTGTTCAAATATGTCTCAGTTTTCCTCCCCTGGTACTCGGGTGCAACATTCCAGACGCTTTACTAACACTCTCCCCACTTGGAGAGTCAGCGCCTTTAACCTCCTGTTTGGCACAGTTTGCAATTTCTGCGGAAGATGAACAGGAATAGCGAGAACCAATGAGAGGCTAGCTGGAGGTGTCTGGACGGGCAAATTTAACTCTCATTTCCCACCAGGAAGAGGAAATAATTAAAGGCTCAGCGTGCCGTACCGGAACCAGATTAGGGCCTGAAGCCATCCTGCGGTGTTGCGGCCAGCTCAAAAGAAAGCGAGTTGAAGAAAGGAGCTCAGGGGCACTGTAATTCACAAACCTGCAGAGTTATAAATGACAGCTATCGTCCAAAAATAGACTGAAGTAAGGCTGCCAAGAGGACTTGAAAGCGGGGCAGAATTGCAGGAAACCGATTTCAGGAGGTAGACTGGAATTGCATTGCAAGCATAGGAAAAGAGGCAGAACGTCCACAATGATGCATTTGGCCAAAAAGGGCGTATGCGTTTTTTCCTGAATATATTCAGGAAAAAACGCATACGCCCTTTTTGGCCAACCAAGCAAGCTTGCAAAGGAAATCTGCACTACAATGAAGTCTCACTTCCCCCCGGTCAAAAGGGCCATCTGAAAAAAGTGTAAAATCCAGAAAGGCAACAGGCCATTGAGAACTGGGAGCCTTGTTATGCTGATGGACGGGATGTAAATTGCCAACAGACACTTGGGAGAAGTGTATGGTGTTTCCTGAAACATCTAAAAAACAAAGCAACAGAGCCTAGGGCACTTCCACTTATGGTCCTATAGCTTAGGGAAATTAAAATCAAAAAGACACAGCCACCCCAAAGTTTGGAACGGCTCTGTTTACAAGAACCTCGTTTACAGTACAAGTTCAACATCGCAGAAAGTGAAAAATGGATAAAGAAGTTGTGGTATTTACTTACAAAGCAATATCACTCAGCAATGAAATCTGTGTCATCAGGCCCTTAGCAGCACAATGAGTGGATTCAGGTATGATGATTCTAACTGAAATAAGTCACACAGAAAAAGAAACATCATAAGATATCAGTAATACACGGAATGTAAACTTGGCTACACAGGAACTGAATTACAGAACAGAACAGGGTCTCAAATTTAGAAAACCAACTTATTCTTGCTTAAGGGTAAAGGTGAGTTGGGGTTCTGCATAAAACCAGAGATTGAAATGAGCACAGATAAAGTTCCTTAAGCCAAATATGGAATAGACAAGAGCTACTCCTTGCTCAACGAAATGGACTCAACACCGCATATTAAACGCCTAAGAATGTACCTGACTTGTAAGTATCTTAAAACCTATGGATTGCTATGTCTCTGAAAGAGAATCAAGCATGTGTACAGGGACATAAACGCAGCAGTGATAGGATTGGAGAGGTTCGGTGAGCAAATGAAGACCCTTTGAAGTCATATTGCATGGTACCCATTCCACGGGTTTCAACTACCCAGGTTTAAGGTATTCTTCCTTCAGCTAAAACATGCATGTGGAACCTAGAATATGATCAACCATGTGATCGGGAGACGTGTTCAAATATGTCTCAGTTTTCCTCCCCTGGTACTCGGGTGCAACATTCCAGACGCTTTACTAACACTCTCCCCACTTGGAGAGTCAGTCCCTTTAACCTCCTGTTTGGCCCAGTTTGCAATTTCTGCGGAAGATGAACAGGAATAGCGAGAACCAATGAGAGACTAGCTGGAGGTGTCTGGACGGGCAAATTTAACTCTCATTTCCCACCAGGAAGAGGAAATAACCAAAGGCTCAGCGTGCCGTGCCGGAACCAGATTAGGGCCTGAAGCCATCCTGCGGTGTTGCGGCCAGGTCACAAGAAAGCAAGTTGAACAAAGGAGCTCAGGGGCACTGTAATTCACACACCTGCAGAGTTATAAATGACAGCTATCGTCCAAAAATAGACTGAAGTAAGGCTGCCAAGAGGACTTGAAAGCGGGGCAGAATTGCAGGAAACCGATTTCAGGAGGTAGACTGGAATTGCATTGAAAGCATAGGAAAAGAGGCAGAACGTCCACAATGATGCACTTGGCCAAAAAGGGCGTATACGTTTTTTCCTGAATATATTCAGGAAAAAACGCATACGCCCTTTTTGGCCAACCAAGCAAGCTTGCAAAGGAAATCTGCACTACAATGAAGTCTCACTTCCCCCCGGTCAAAAGGGCCATCTGAAAAAAGTGTAAAATCCAGAAAGGCAACAGGCCATTGAGAACTGGGAGCCTTGTTATGCTGATGGACGGGATGTAAATTGCCAACAGACACTTGGGAGAAGTGTATGGTGTTTCCTGAAACATCTAAAAAACAAAGCAACAGAGCCTAGGGCACTTCCACTTATGGTCCTATAGCTTAGGGAAATTAAAATCAAAAAGACACAGCCACCCCAAAGTTTGGAACGGCTCTGTTTACAAGAACCTCGTTTACAGTACAAGTTCAACATCGCAGAAAGTGAAAAATGGATAAAGAAGTTGTGATATTTACTTACAAAGCAATATCACTCAGCAATGAAATCTGTGTCATCAGGCCCTTAGCAGCACAATGAGTGGATTCAGGTATGATGATTCTAACTGAAATAAGTCACACAGAAAAAGAAACATCATAAGATATCAGTAATACACGGAATGTAAACTTGGCTACACAGGAACTGAATTACAGAACAGAACAGGGTCTCAAATTTAGAAAACCAACTTATTCTTGCTTAAGGGTAAAGGTGAGTTGGGGTGCTGCATAAAACCAGAGATTGAAATGAGCACAGATAAAGTTCCTTAAGCCAAATATGGAATAGACAAGAGCTACTCCTTGCTCAACGAAATGGACTCAACACCCCATATTAAACGCCTAAGAATGTACCTGACTAGTAAGTATCTTAAAACCTATGGATTGCTATGTCTCCGAAAGAGAATCAAGCATGTGTACAGGGGCATAAACGCAGCAGTGATAGGATTGGAGAGGTTCGGTGAGCAAATGAAGACCCTTTGAAATCATATTGCATGGTACCCATTCCACGGGTTTCAACTACCCAAGTTTAAGGTATTGTTCCTTCAGCTAAAACATGCATGTGGAACCTAGAGTATGATCAACCATGTGATCGGGAGACGTGTTCAAATATGTCTCAGTTTTCCTCCCCTGGTACTCGGGTGCAACATTCCAGACGCTTTACTAACACTCTCCCCACTTGGAGAGTCAGTCCCTTTAACCTCCTGTTTGGCCCAGTTTGCAATTTCTGCGGAAGATGAACAGGAATAGCGAGAACCAATGAGAGACTAGCTGGAGGTGTCTGAACGGGCAAATTTAACTCTCATTTCCCACCAGGAAGAGGAATTAACCAAAGGCTCAGCATGCCGGGCCAGAACCAGATTAGGGCCTGAAGCCATCCTGCGGTGTTGCGGCCAGGTCACAAGAAAGCGAGTTGAAGAAAGGAGCTCAGGGGCACTGTAATTCACAAACCTGCAGAGTTATAAATGACAGCTATCGTCCAAAAATAGACTGAAGTAAGGCTGCCAAGAGGACTTGAAAGCGGGGCAGAATTGCAGGAAACCGATTTCAGGAGGTAGACTGGAATTGCATTGAAAGCATAGGAAAAGAGGCAGAACGTCCACAATGATGCACTTGGCCAAAAAGGGCGTATGCGTTTTTTCCTGAATATATTCAGGAAAAAACGCATACGCCCTTTTTGGCCAACCAAGCAAGCTTGCAAAGGAAATCTGCACTACAATGAAGTCTCACTTCCCCCCGGTCAAAAGGGCCATCTGAAAAAAGTGTAAAATCCAGAAAGGCAACAGGCCATTGAGAACTGGGAGCCTTGTTATGCTGATGGGAGGGATGTAAATTGCCAACAGACACTTGGGAGAAGTGTATGGTGTTTCCTGAAACATCTAAAAAACAAAGCAACAGAGCCTAGGGCACTTCCACTTATGGTCCTATAGCTTAGGGAAATTAAAATCAAAAAGACACAGCCACCCCAAAGTTTGGAACGGCTCTGTTTACAATAACCTCGTTTACAGTACAAGTTCAACATCGCAGAAAGTGAAAAATGGATAAAGAACTTGTGGTACTTACGTACAATGCAGTATCACTCAGCAATGAAATCTATGTCATCAGGCACTTAGCAGCACAATGAGTGGATTCAGGTATGATGATTCTAACTGAAATAAGTCACACAGAAAAAGAAACATCATAAGATATCAGTAATACATGGAATGTAAACTTGGCGACACAGGAACTGAATTACAGAACAGAACAGGGTCTCAAATTTAGAAAACCAACTTATGCTTGCTTAAGGGTAAAGGTGAGTTGGGGTGCTGCATAAAACCAGAGATTGAAATGAGCACAGATAAAGTTCCTTAAGCCAAATATGGAATAGACAAGAGCTACTCCTTGCTCAACGAAATGGACTCAACACCGCATATTAAACGCCTAAGAATGTACCTGACTTGTAAGTATCTTAAAACCTATGGATTGCTATGTCTCTGAAAGAGAATCAAGCATGTGTACAGGGACATAAACGCAGCAGTGATAGGATTGGAGAGGTTCGGTGAGCAAATGAAGACCCTTTGAAGTCATATTGCATGGTACCCATTCCACGGGTTTCAACTACCCAGGTTTAAGGTATTCTTCCTTCAGCTAAAACATGCATGTGGAACCTAGAATATGATCAACCATGTGATCGGGAGACGTGTTCAAATATGTCTCAGTTTTCCTCCCCTGGTACTCGGGTGCAACATTCCAGACGCTTTACTAACACTCTCCCCACTTGGAGAGTCAGTCCCTTTAACCTCCTGTTTGGCCCAGTTTGCAATTTCTGCGGAAGATGAACAGGAATAGCGAGAACCAATGAGAGGCTAGCTGGAGGTGTCTGGACGGGCAAATTTAACTCTCATTTCCCACCAGGAAGAGGAATTAACCAAAGGCTCAGCATGCCGTGCCGGAACCAGATTAGGGCCTGAAGCCATCCTGCGGTGTTGCGGCCAGGTCACAAGAAAGCGAGTTGAAGAAAGGAGCTCAGGGGCACTGTAATTCACAAACCTGCAGAGTTATAAATGACAGCTATCGTCCAAAAATAGACTGAAGTAAGGCTGCCAAGAGGACTTGAAAGCGGGGCAGAATTGCAGGAAACCGATTTCAGGAGGTAGACTGGAATTGCATTGAAAGCATAGGAAAAGAGGCAGAACGTCCACAATGATGCACTTGGCCAAAAAGGGCGTATGCGTTTTTTCCTGAATATATTCAGGAAAAAACGCATACGCCCTTTTTGGCCAACCAAGCAAGCTTGCAAAGGAAATCTGCACTACAATGAAGTCTCACTTCCCCCCGGTCAAAAGGGCCATCTGAAAAAAGTGTAAAATCCAGAAAGGCAGGACAGGCCATGGAGAACTGGGAGCCTTGTTATGCTGATAGGCGGGATGTAAATTGCCAACAGACACTCGGGAGAAGTGTATGGTGTTTCCTGAAACATCTAAAAAACAAAGCAACAGAGCCTAGGGCACTGCCACTTATGGTCCTATAGCTTAGGGAAATTAAAATCAAAAAGACACAGCCACCCCAAAGTTTGGAACGGCTCTGTTTACAAGAACCTCGTTTACAGTACAAGTTCAACATCGCAGAAAGTGAAAAATGGATAAAGAAGTTGTGGTATTTACTTACAAAGCAATATCACTCAGCAATGAAATCTATGTCATCAGGCCCTTAGCATCACAATGAGTGGATTCAGGTATGATGATTCTAACTGAAATAAGTCACACAGAAGAAGAAACATCATAAGATATCAGTAATACACGGAATGTAAACTTGGCTACACAGGAACTGAATTACAGAACAGAACAGGGTCTCAAATTTAGAAAACCAACTTATGCTTGCTTAAGGGTAAAGGTGAGTTGGGGTGCTGCATAAAACCAGAGATTGAAATGAGCACAGATAAAGTTCCTTAAGTCAAATATGGAATAGACAAGAGCTACTCCTTGCTCAACGAAATGGACTCAACACCGCATATTAAACGCCTAAGAATGTACCTGACTAGTAAGTATCGTAAAACCTATGGATTGCTATGTCTCCAAAAGAGAATCAAGCATGTGTACAGGGGCATAAACGCAGCAGTGATAGGATTGGAGAGGTTCGGTGAGCAAATGAAGACCCTTTGAGTCATATTGCATGGTACCCATTACACGGGTCTCAACTCTCCAGGTTTAAGGTATTCTTCCTTCAGCTAAAACATGCATGTGGAACCCAAGTATGATCAACCATGTGAACGGGAGACGTGTTCAAATATGTCTCAGTTTTCCTCCCCTGGTACTCGGGTGCAACATTCCAGACGCTTTACTAACACTCTCCCCACTTGGAGAGTCAGCGCCTTTAACCTCCTGTTTGGCACAGTTTGCAATTTCTGCGGAAGATGAACAGGAATAGCGAGAACCAATGAGAGGCTAGCTGGAGGTGTCTGGACGGGCAAATTTAACTCTCATTTCCCACCAGGAAGAGGAAATAACCAAAGGCTCAGCGTGCCGTACCGGAACCAGATTAGGGCCTGAAGCCATCCTGCGGTGTTGCGGCCAGCTCAAAAGAAAGCGAGTTGAAGAAAGGAGCTCAGGGGCACTGTAATTCACAAACCTGCAGAGTTATAAATGACAGCTATCGTCCAAAAATAGACTGAAGTAAGGCTGCCAAGAGGACTTGAAAGCGGGGCAGAATTGCAGGAAACCGATTTCAGGAGGTAGACTGGAATTGCATTGCAAGCATAGGAAAAGAGGCAGAACGTCCACAATGATGCACTTGGCCAAAAAGGGCGTATGCGTTTTTTCCTGAATATATTCAGGAAAAAACGCATACGCCCTTTTTGGCCAACCAAGCAAGCTTGCAAAGGAAATCTGCACTACAATGAAGTCTCACTTCCCCCCGGTCAAAGGGGCCATCTGAAAAAAGTGTAAAATCCAGAAAGGCAGGACAGGCCATGGAGAACTGAGAGCCTTGTTATGCTGATGGGCGGGATGTAAATTGCCAACAACCACTCGGGAGAAGTGTATGGTGTTTCCTGAAACATCTAAAAAACAAAGCAACAGAACCTAGGGCACTTCCACTTATGGTCCTATAGCTTAGGGAAATTAAAATCAAAAAGACACAGCCACCCCAAAATTTGGAACGGCTCTGTTTACAAGAACCTCGTTTACAGTACAAGTTCAACATCGCAGAAAGTGAAAAATGGATAAAGAAGTTGTGGTATTTACTTACAAAGCAATATCACTCAGCAATGAAATCTGTGTCATCAGGCCCTTAGCAGCACAATGAGTGGATTCAGGTATGATGATTCTAACTGAAGTAAGTCACACAGAAAAAGAAACATCATAAGATATCAGTAATACACGGAATGTAAACTTGGCTACACAGGAACTGAATTACAGAACAGAAAAGGGTCTCAAATTTAGAAAACCAACTTATGCTTGCTTAAGGGGAAAGGTGAGTTGGGGTGCTGCATAAAACCAGAGATTGAAATGAGCACAGATAAAGTTCCTTAAGTCAAATATGGAATAGACAAGAGCTACTCCTTGCTCAACGAAATGGACTCAACACCCCATATTAAACGCCTACGAATGTACCTGACTAGTAAGTATCTTAAAACCTATGGATTGCTATGTCTCCGAAAGAGAATCAAGCATGTGTACAGGGGCATAAACGCAGCAGTGATAGGATTAGAGAGGTTCGGTGAGCAAATGAAGACCCTTTGAAGTCATATTGCATGGTACCCATTACACGGGTCTTAACTCTCCAGGTTTAAGGTATTCTTCCTTCAGCTAAAACATGCATGTGGAACCCAAGTATGATCAACCATGTGAACGGGAGACGTGTTCAAATATGTCTCAGTTTTCCTCCCCTGGTACTCGGGTGCAACATTCCAGACGCTTTACTAACACTCTCCCCACTTGGAGAGTCAGCGCCTTTAACCTCCTGTTTGGCCCAGTTTGCAATTTCTGCGGAAGATGAACAGGAATAGCAAGAACCAATGAGAGACTAGCTGGAGGTGTCTGGACGGGCAAATTTAACTCTCATTTCCCACCAGGAAGAGGAAATAACCAAAGGCTCAGCGTGCCGTGCCGGAACCAGATTAGGGCCTGAAGCCATCCTGCGGTGTTGCGGCCAGGTCACAAGAAAGCAAGTTGAAGAAAGGAGCTCAGGGGCACTGTAATTCACACACCTGCAGAGTTATAAATGACAGCTATCGTCCAAAAATAGACTGAAGTAAGGCTGCCAAGAGGACTTGAAAGCGGGGCAGAATTGCAGGAAACCGATTTCAGGAGGTAGACTGGAATTGCATTGAAAGCATAGGAAAAGAGGCAGAACGTCCACAATGATGCACTTGGCCAAAAAGGGCGTATGCGTTTTTTCCTGAATATATTCAGGAAAAAACGCATACGCACTTTTTGGCCAACCAAGCAAGCTTGCAAAGGAAATCTGCACTACAATGAAGTCTCACTTCCCCCCGGTCAAAAGAGCCATCTGAAAAAAGTGTAAAATCCAGAAAGGCAGGACAGGCCATGGAGAACTGGGAGCCTTGTTATGCTGATGGGCGGGATGTAAATTGCCAACAACCACTCGGGAGAAGTGTATGGTGTTTCCTGAAACATCTAAAAAACAAAGCAACAGAACCTAGGGCACTTCCACTTATGGTCCTATAGCTTAGGGAAATTAAAATCAAAAAGACACAGCCACCCCAAAGTTTGGAACGGCTCTGTTTACAAGAACCTCGTTTACAGTACAAGTTCAACATCGCAGAAAGTGAAAAATGGATAAAGAAGTTGTGGTATTTACTTACAAAGCAATATCACTCAGCAATGAAATCTGTGTCATCAGGCCCTTAGCAGCACAATGAGTGGATTCAGGTATGATGATTCTAACTGAAATAAGTCACACAGAAAAAGAAACATCATAAGATATCAGTAATACACGGAATGTAAACTTGGCTACACAGGAACTGAATTACAGAACAGAACAGGGTCTCAAATTTAGAAAACCAACTTATGCTTGCTTAAGGGTAAAGGTGAGTTGGGGTGCTGCATAAAACCAGAGATTGAAATGAGCACAGATAAAGTTCCTTAAGCCAAATATGGAATAGACAAGAGCTACTCCTTGCTCAACGAAATGGACTCAACACCCCATATTAAACGCCTAAGAATGTACCTGACTAGTAAGTATCTTAAAACCTATGGATTGCTATGTCTCCGAAAAAGAATCAAGCATGTGTACAGGGGCATAAACGCAGCAGTGATAGGATTGGAGAGGTTCGGTGAGCAAATGAAGACCCTTTGAAGTCATATTGCATGGTACCCATTCCACGGGTTTCAACTACCCAGGTTTAAGGTATTCTTCCTTCAGCTAAAACATGCATGTGGAACCCAAGTATGATCAACCATGTGAACGGGAGACGTGTTCAAATATGTCTCAGTTTTCCTCCCCTGGTACTCGGGTGCAACATTCCAGACGCTTTACTAACACTCTCCCCACTTGGAGAGTCAGCGCCTTTAACCTCCTGTTTGGCCCAGTTTGCAATTTCTGCGGAAGATGAACAGGAATAGCAAGAACCAATGAGAGGCTAGCTGGAGGTGTCTGGACGGGCAAATTTAACTCTCATTTCCCACCAGGTAGAGCAAAAAACCAAAGGCTCAGCGTGCCGTGCCGGAACCAGATTAGGGCCTGAAGCCATCCTGCGGTGTTGCGGCCAGGTCACAAGAAAGCGAGTTGAAGAAAGGAGCTCAGGGGCACTGTAATTCACAAACCTGCAGAGTTATAAATGACAGCTATCGTCCAAAAATAGACTGAAGTAAGGCTGCCAAGAGGACTTGAAAGCGGGGCAGAATTACAGGAAACCGATTTCAGGAGGTACACTGGAATTGCATTGAAAGCATAGGAAAAGAGGCAGAACGTCCACAATGATGCACTTGGCCAAAAAGGGCGTATGCGTTTTTTCCTGAATATATTCAGGAAAAAACGCATACGCCCTTTTTGGCCAACCAAGCAAGCTTGCAAAGGAAATCTGCACTACAATGAAGTCTCACATCTCCCCGGTCAAAAGGGCCATCTGAAAAAAGTGTAAAATCCAGAAAGGCAGGACAGGCCATGGAGAACTGGGAGCCTTGTTACGCTGATGGGCGGGATGTAAATTGCCAACAACCACTCGGGAGAAGTGTATGGTGTTTCCTGAAACATCTAAAAAACAAAGCAACAGAGCCTAGGGCACTGCCACTTATGGTCCTATAGCTTAGGGAAATTAAAATCAAAAAGACACAGCCACCCCAAAGTTTGGGACGCCTCTGTTTACAAGAACCTCGTTTACAGTACAAGTTCAACATCGCAGAAAGTGAAAAATGGATAAAGAAGTTGTGGTATTTACTTACAAAGCAATATCACTCAGCAATGAAATCTGTGTCATCAGGCCCTTAGCAGCACAATGAGTGGATTCAGGTATGATGATTCTAACTGAAATAAGTCA
This sequence comes from Delphinus delphis, assembly GCF_949987515.2. Classification (NCBI taxonomy): domain Eukaryota; kingdom Metazoa; phylum Chordata; class Mammalia; order Artiodactyla; family Delphinidae; genus Delphinus; species Delphinus delphis. The sequence goes on along the minus strand of NW_027192928.1, from coordinate 84,785 downwards.
CACAGAAAAAGAAACATCATAAGATATCAGTAATACACGGAATGTAAACTTGGCTACACAGGAACTGAATTACAGAACAGAACAGGGTCTCAAATTTAGAAAACCAACTTATGCTTGCTTAAGGGGAAAGGTGAGTTGGGGTGCTGCATAAAACCAGAGATTGAAATGAGCACAGATAAAGTTCCTTAAGTCAAATATGGAATAGACAAGAGCTACTCCTTGCTCAACGAAATGGACTCAACACCGCATATTAAACGCCTAAGAATGTACCTGACTAGTAAGTATCGTAAAACCTATGGATTGCTATGTCTCCAAAAGAGAATCAAGCATGTGTACAGGGGCATAAACGCAGCAGTGATAGGATTGGAGAGGTTCGGTGAGCAAATGAAGACCCTTTGAAGTCATATTGCATGGTACCCATTACACGGGTCTCAACTCTCCAGGTTTAAGGTATTCTTCCTTCAGCTAAAACATGCATGTGGAACCCAAGTTTGATCAACCATGTGAACAGGAGACGTGTTCAAATATGTCTCAGTTTTCCTCCCCTGGTACTCGGGTGCAACATTCCAGACGCTTTACTAACACTCTCCCCACTTGGAGAGTCAGCGCCTTTAACCTCCTGTTTGGCACAGTTTGCAATTTCTGCGGAAGATGAACAGGGATAGCGAGAACCAATGAGAGGCTAGCTGGGGGTGTCTGGACGGGCAAATTTAACTCTCATTTCCCACCAGGAAGAGGAATTAACCAAAGGCTCAGCATGCCGGGCCGGAACCAGATTAGGGCCTGAAGCCATCCTGCGGTGTTGCGGCCAGGTCACAAGAAAGCGAGTTGAAGAAAGGAGCTCAGGGGCACTGTAATTCACAAACCTGCAGAGTTATAAATGACAGCTATCGTCCAAAAATAGACTGAAGTAAGGCTGCCAAGAGGACTTGAAAGCGGGGCAGAATTGCAGGAAACCGATTTCAGGAGGTAGACTGGAATTGCATTGAAAGCATAGGAAAAGAGGCAGAACGTCCACAATGATGCACTTGGCCAAAAAGGGCGTATGCGTTTTTTCCTGAATATATTCAGGAAAAAACGCATACGCCCTTTTTGGCCAACCAAGCAAGCTTGCAAAGGAAATCTGCACTACAATGAAGTCTCACTTCCCCCCGGTCAAAAGGGCCATCTGAAAAAAGTGTAAAATCCAGAAAGGCAGGACAGGCCATGGAGAACTGGGCGCCTTGTTATGCTGATGGGCTGGATGTAAATTGCCAACAACCACTCGGGAGAAGTGTATGGTGTTTCCTGAAACATCTAAGAAACAAAGCAACAGAACCTAGGGCACTTCCACTTATGGTCCTATAGCTTAGGGAAATTAAAATCAAAAAGACACAGCCACCCCAAAGTTTGGAACGGCTCTGTTTACAAGAACCTCGTTTACAGTACAAGTTCAACATTGCAGAAAGTGAAAAATGGATAAAGAAGTTGTGGTATTCACTTACAAAGCAATATCACTCAGCAATGAAATCTATGTCATCAGGCCCTTAGCAGCACAATGAGTGGATTCAGGTATGATGATTCTAACTGAAATAAGTCACACAGAAAAAGAAACATCATAAGATATCAGTAATACACGGAATGGAAACTTGGCTACACAGGAACTGAATTACAGAACAGAACAGGGTCTCAAATTTAGAAAAACAACTTATGCTTCCTTAAGGGTAAAGGTGAGTTGGGGTGCTGCATAAAACCAGAGATTGAAATGAGCACAGATAAAGTTCCTTAAGCCAAATATGGAATAGACAACAGCTACTCCTTGCTCAACGAAATGGACTCAACACCGCATATTAAACGCCTAAGAATGTACCTGACTTGTAAGTATCTTAAAACCTATGGATTGCTATGTCTCCGAAAGAGAATCAAGCATGTGTACAGGGGCATAAACGAAGCAGTTATAGGATTGGAGAGGTTCGGTGAGCAAATGAAGACCCTTTGAAGTCATATTGCATGGTACCCATTCCACGGGTTTCAACTACCCAGGTTTAAGGTATTCTTCCTTCAGCTAAAACATGCATGTGGAACCTAGAGTATGATCAACCATGTGATCGGGAGACGTGTTCAAATATGTCTCAGTTTTCCTCCCCTGGTACTCGGGTGCAACATTCCAGACGCTTTACTAACACTCTCCCCACTTGGAGAGTCAGTCCCTTTAACCTCCTGTTTGGCCCAGTTTGCAATTTCTGCGGAAGATGAACAGGAATAGCGAGAACCAATGAGAGGCTAGCTGGAGGTGTCTGGACGGGCAAATTTAACTCTCATTTCCCACCAGGAAGAGGAATTAACCAAAGGCTCAGCATGCCGGGCCGGAACCAGATTAGGGCCTGAAGCCATCCTGCGGTGTTGCGGCCAGGTCACAAGAAAGCGAGTTGAAGAAAGGAGCTCAGGGGCACTGTAATTCACAAACCTGCAGAGTTATAAATGACAGCTATCGTCCAAAAATAGACTGAAGTAAGGCTGCCAAGAGGACTTGAAAGCGGGGCAGAATTGCAGGAAACCGATTTCAGGAGGTAGACTGGAATTGCATTGAAAGCATAGGAAAAGAGGCAGAACGTCCACAATGATGCACTTGGCCAAAAAGGGCGTATGCGTTTTTTCCTGAATATATTCAGGAAAAAACGCATACGCCCTTTTTGGCCAACCAAGCAAGCTTGCAAAGGAAATCTGCACTACAATGAAGTCTCACTTCCCCCCGGTCAAAAGGGCCATCTGAAAAAAGTGTAAAATCCAGAAAGGCAACAGGCCATTGAGAACTGGGAGCCTTGTTATGCTGATGGGCGGGATGTAAATTGCCAACAGACACTTGGGAGAAGTGTATGGTGTTTCCTGAAACATCTAAAAAACAAAGCAACAGAGGCTAGGGCACTGCCACTTATGGTCCTATAGCTTAGGGAAATTAAAATCAAAAAGACACAGCCACCCCAAAGTTTGGAACGGCTCTGTTTACAAGAACCTCGTTTACAGTACAAGTTCAACATCGCAGAAAGTGAAAAATGGATAAAGAAGTTGTGGTATTTACTTACAAAGCAATATCACTCAGCAATGAAATCTGTGTCATCAGGCCCTTAGCAGCACAATGAGTGGATTCAGGTATGATGATTCTAACTGAAATAAGTCACACAGAAAAAGAAACATCATAAGATATCAGTAATACACGGAATGTAAACTTGGCTACACAGGAACTGAATTACAGAACAGAACAGGGTCTCAAATTTAGAAAACCAACTTATTCTTGCGTAAGGGTAAAGGTGAGTTGGGGTGCTGCATAAAACCAGAGATTGAAATGAGCACAGATAAAGTTCCTTAAGCCAAATATGGAATAGACAAGAGCTACTCCTTGCTCAACGAAATGGACTCAACACCCCATATTAAACACCTAAGAATGTACCTGACTAGTAAGTATCTTAAAACCTATGGATTGCTATGTCTCCGAAAAAGAATCAAGCATGTGTACAGGGGCATAAACGCAGCAGTGATAGGATTGGAGAGGTTCGGTGAGCAAATGAAGACCCTTTGAAGTCATATTGCATGGTACCCATTCCACGGGTTTCAACTACCCAGGTTTAAGGTATTCTTCCTTCAGCTACAACATGCATGTGGAACCCAAGTATGATCAACCATGTGAACAGGAGACGTGTTCAAATATGTCTCAGTTTTCCTCCCCTGGTAAACGGGTGCAACATTCCAGACGCTTTACTAACACTCTCCCCACTTGGAGAGTCAGCGCCTTTAACCTCCTGTTTGGCCCAGTTTGCAATTTCTGCGGAAGATGAACAGGAATAGCGAGAACCAATGAGAGACTAGCTGGAGGTGTCTGGACGGGCAAATTTAACTCTCATTTCCCACCAGGAAGAGGAAATAACCAAAGGCTCAGCGTGCCGTACCGGAACCAGATTAGGGCCTGAAGCCATCCTGCGGTGTTGCGGCCAGCTCACAAGAAAGCGAGTTGAAGAAAGGAGCTCAGGGGCACTGTAATTCACAAACCTGCAGAGTTATAAATGACAGCTATCGTCCAAAAATAGACTGAAGTAAGGCTGCCAAGAGGACTTGAAAGCGGGGCAGAATTGCAGGAAACCGATTTCAGGAGGTAGACTGGAATTGCATTGAAAGCATAGGAAAAGAGGCAGAACGTCCACAATGATGCACTTGGCCAAAAAGGGCGTATGCGTTTTTTCCTGAATATATTCAGGAAAAAACGCATACGCCCTTTTTGGCCAACCAAGCAAGCTTGCAAAGGAAATCTGCACTATAATGAAGTCTCACTTCCCCCCGGTCAAAAGGGCCATCTGAAAAAAGTGTAAAATCCAGAAAGGCAACAGGCCATTGAGAACTGGGAGCCTTGTTATGCTGATGGGCGGGATGTAAATTGCCAACAGACACTTGGGAGAAGTGTATGGTGTTTCCTGAAACATCTAAAAAACAAAGCAACAGAGCCTAGGGCACTTCCACTTATGGTCCTATAGCTTAGGGAAATTAAAATCAAAAAGACACAGCCACCCCAAAGTTTGGAACGGCTCTGTTTACAAGAACCTCGTTTACAGTACAAGTTCAACATCGCAGAAAGTGAAAAATGGATAAAGAAGTTGTGGTATTTACTTACAAAGCAATATCACTCAGCAATGAAATCTGTGTCATCAGGCCCTTAGCAGCACAATGAGTGGATTCAGGTATGATGATTCTAACTGAAATAAGTCACACAGAAAAAGAAACATCATAAGATATCAGTAATACACGGAATGTAAACTTGGCTACACAGGAACTGAATTACAGAACAGAACAGGGTCTCAAATTTAGAAAACCAACTTATTCTTGCTTAAGGGTAAAGGTGAGTTGGGGTGCTGCATAAAACCAGAGATTGAAATGAGCACAGATAAAGTTCCTTAAGCCAAATATGGAATAGACAAGAGCTACTCCTTGCTCAACGAAATGGACTCAACACCCCATATTAAACGCCTAAGAATGTACCTGACTAGTAAGTATCTTAAAACCTATGGATTGCTATGTCTCCGAAAAAGAATCAAGCATGTGTACAGGGGCATAAACGCAGCAGTGATAGGATTGGAGAGGTTCGGTGAGCAAATGAAGACCCTTTGAAGTCATATTGCATGGTACCCATTCCACGGGTTTCAACTACCCAGGTTTAAGGTATTCTTCCTTCAGCTACAACATGCATGTGGAACCCAAGTATGATCAACCATGTGAACAGGAGACGTGTTCAAATATGTCTCAGTTTTCCTCCCCTGGTAAACGGGTGCAACATTCCAGATGCTTTACTAACACTCTCCCCACTTGGAGAGTCAGCGCCTTTAACCTCCTGTTTGCCCCAGTTTGCAATTTCTGCGGAAGATGAACAGGAATAGCGAGAACCAATGAGAGACTAGCTGGAGGTGTCTGGACGGGCAAATTTAACTCTCATTTCCCACCAGGAAGAGGAAATAACCAAAGGCTCAGCGTGCCGTACCGGAACCAGATTAGGGCCTGAAGCCATCCTGCGGTGTTGCGGCCAGCTCACAAGAAAGCGAGTTGAAGAAAGGAGCTCAGGGGCACTGTAATTCACAAACCTGCAGAGTTATAAATGACAGCTATCGTCCAAAAATAGACTGAAGTAAGGCTGCCAAGAGGACTTGAAAGCGGGGCAGAATTGCAGGAAACCGATTTCAGGAGGTAGACTGGAATTGCATTGAAAGCATAGGAAAAGAGGCAGAACGTCCACAATGATGCACTTGGCCAAAAAGGGCGTATGCGTTTTTTCCTGAATATATTCAGGAAAAAACGCATACGCCCTTTTTGGCCAACCAAGCAAGCTTGCAAAGGAAATCTGCACTACAATGAAGTCTCACTTCCCCCCCGGTCAAAAGGGCCATCTGAAAAAAGTGTAAAATCCAGAAAGGCAACAGGCCATTGAGAACTGGGAGCCTTGTTATGCTGATGGGCGGGATGTAAATTGCCAACAGACACTTGGGAGAAGTGTATGGTGTTTCCTGAAACATCTAAAAAACAAAGCAACAGAGCCTAGGGCACTTCCACTTATGGTCCTATAGCTTAGGGAAATTAAAATCAAAAAGACACAGCCACCCCAAAGTTTGGAACGGCTCTGTTTACAAGAAACTCGTTTACAGTACAAGTTCAACATCGCAGAAAGTGAAAAATGGATAAAGAAGTTGTGGTATTTACTTACAAAGCAATATCACTCAGCAATGAAATCTGTGTCATCAGGCCCTTAGCAGCACAATGAGTGGATTCAGGTATGATGATTCTAACTGAAATAAGTCACACAGAAAAAAAACATCATAAGATATCAGTAATACACGGAATGGAAACTTGGCTACACAGGAACTGAATTACAGAACAGAACAGGGTCTCAAATTTAGAAAACCAACTTATTCTTGCTTAAGGGTAAAGGTGAGTTGGGGTGCTGCATAAAACCAGAGATTGAAATGAGCACAGATAAAGTTCCTTAAGCCAAATAAGGAATAAACAAGAGCTACTCCTTGCTCAACGAAATGGACTCAACACCCCATATTAAACGCGTAAGAATGTACCTGACTAGTAAGTATCTTAAAACCTATGGATTGCTATGTCTCCGAAAAAGAATCAAGCATGTGTACAGGGGCATAAACGCAGCAGTGATAGGATTGGAGAGGTTCGGTGAGCAAATGAAGACCCTTTGAAGTCATATTGCATGGTACCCATTCCACGGGTTTCAACTACCCAGGTTTAAGGTATTCTTCCTTCAGCTAAAACATGCATGTGGAACCTAGAGTATGATCAACCATGTGATCGGGAGACGTGTTCAAATATGTCTCAGTTTTCCTCCCCTGGTACTCGGGTGCAACATTCCAGACGCTTTACTAACACTCTCCCCACTTGGAGAGTCAGCGCCTTTAACCTCCTGTTTGGCACAGTTTGCAATTTCTGCGGAAGATGAACAGGGATAGCGAGAACCAATGAGAGGCTAGCTGGAGGTGTCTGGACGGGCAAATTTAACTCTCATTTCCCACCAGGAAGAGGAAATAACCAAAGGCTCAGCGTGCCGTACCGGAACCAGATTAGGGCCTGAAGCCATCCTGCGGTGTTGCGGCCAGCTCAAAAGAAACCGAGTTGAAGAAAGGAGCTCAGGGGCACTGTAATTCACAAACCTGCAGATTTATAAATGACAGCTATCGTCCAAAAATAGACTGAAGTAAGGCTGCCAAGAGGACTTGAAAGCAGGGCAGAATTGCAGGAAACCGATTTCAGGAGGTAGACTGGAATTGCATTGAAAGCATAGGAAAAGAGGCAGAACGTCCACAATGATGCACTTGGCCAAAAAGGGCGTATGCGTTTTTTCCTGAATATATTCAGGAAAAAACGCATACGCCCTTTTTGGCCAGCCAAGCAAGCTTGCAAAGGAAATCTGCACTACAATGAAGTCTCACTTCCCCCCGGTCAAAAGGGCCATCTGAAAATAGTGTAAATTCCAGAAAGGCAGGACAGGCCATGGAGAACTGGGCGCCTTGTTATGCTGATGGGCGGGATGTAAATTGCCAACAACCACTCGGGAGAAGTGTATGGTGTTTCCTGAAACATCTAAGAAACAAAGCAACAGAACCTAGGGCACGTCCACTTATGGTCCTATAGCTTAGGGAAATTAAAATCAAAAAGACACAGCCACCCCAAAATTTGGAATGGCTCTGTTTACAAGAACCTCGTTTACAGTACAAGTTCAACATCGCAGAAAGTGAAAAATGGATAAAGAAGTTGTGGTATTTACTTACAAAGCAATATCACTCAGCAATGAAATCTGTGTCATCAGGCCCTTAGCAGCACAATGAGTCGATTCAGGTATGATGATTCTAACTGAAGTAAGTCACACAGAAAAAGAAACATCATAAGATATCAGTAATACATGGAATGTAAACTTGGCTACACAGCAACTGAATTACAGAACAGAACAGGGTCTCAAATTTAGAAAACCAACTTATGCTTGCTTAAGGGTAAAGGTGAGTTGGGGTGCTGCATAAAACCAGAGATTGAAATGAGCACAGATAAAGTTCCTTAAGTCAAATATGGAATAGACAAGAGCTACTCCTTGCTCAACGAAATGGACTCAACACCCCATATTAAACGCCTAAGAATGTACCTGACTAGTAAGTATCGTAAAACCTATGGATTGCTATGTCTCCGAAAGAGAATCAAGCATGTGTACAGGGGCATAAACGCAGCAGTGATAGGATTGGAGAGGTTCGGTGAGCAAATGAAGACCCTTTGAAGTCATATTGCATGGTACCCATTACACGGGACTTAACTCTCCAGGTTTAAGGTATTCTTCCTTCACCTAAAACATGCATGTGGAACCCAAGTATGATCAACCATGTGAACGGGAGACGTGTTCAAATATGTCTCAGTTTTCCTCCCCTGGTACTCGGGTGCAACATTCCAGACGCTTTACTAACACTCTCCCCACTTGGAGAGTCAGCGCCTTTAACCTCCTGTTTGGCCCAGTTTGCAATTTCTGCGGAAGATGAACAGGAATAGCGAGAACCAATGAGAGGCTAGCTGGAGGTGTCTGAACGGGCAAATTTAACTCTCATTTCCCACCAGGAAGAGGAAATAACCAAAGGCTCAGCGTGCCGTGCCGGAACCAGATTAGGGCCTGAAGCCATCCTGCGGTGTTGCGGCCAGGTCACAAGAAAGCGAGTTGAAGAAAGGAGCTCAGGGGCACTGTAATTCACAAACCTGCAGAGTTATAAATGACAGCTATCGTCCAAAAATAGACTGAAGTAAGGCTGCCAAGAGGACTTGAAAGCGGGGCAGAATTGCAGGAAACCGATTTCAGGAGGTAGACTGGAATTGCATTGAAAGCATAGGAAAAGAGGCAGAACGTCCACAATGATGCACTTGGCCAAAAAGGGCGTATGCGTTTTCTCCTGAATATATTCAGGAAAAAACGCATACGCCCTTTTTGGCCAACCAAGCAAGCTTGCAAAGGAAATCTGCACTACAATGAAGTCTCACTTCCCCCCGGTCAAAAGGGCCATCTGAAAAAAGTGTAAAATCCAGAAAGGCAGGACAGGCCATGGAGAACTGGGAGCCTTGTTATGCTGATGGGCGGGATGTAAATTGCCAACAACCACTCGGAAGAAGTGTATGGTGTTTCCTGAAACATCTAAAAAACAAAGCAACAGAGCCTAGGGCACTTCCACTTATGGTCCTATAGCTTAGGGAAATTAAAATCAAAAAGACACAGCCACCCCAAAGTTTGGGACGCCTCCGTTTACAAGAACCTCATTTACCGTACAAGTTCAATATCACAGAAAGTGAAAAATGGATAAAGAACATGTGGTACTTACGTACAATGCAGTATCACTCAGCAATGAAATCTATGTCATCAGGCCCGTAGCAGCATAATGAGTGGATTCAGGTACGATGATTCTAACTGAAATAAGTCACACAGAAAAAGAAACATCATAACATATCACTAATACACGGAATGTAAACTTGGCTACACAGGAACTGCATTCCAAAACAGAACAGGGTCTCAAATTTAGAAAACCAACTTATGCTTGCTTAAGGGGAAAGGTGAGTTGGGGTGCTGCATAAAACCAGAGATTGAAATGAGCACAGATAAAGTTCCTTAAGCCAAATATGGAATAGACAAGAGCTACTCCTTGCTCAACGAAATGGACTCAACACCCCATATTAAACGCCTAAGAATGTACCTGACTAGTAAGTATCTTAAAACCTATGGATTGCTACGTCTCCAAAAGAGAATCAAGCGTGTGTACAGGGGCATAAACGCAGCAGTGATAGGATTGGAGAGGTTCGGTGAGCAAATGAAGACCCTTTGAAGTCATATTGCATGGTACCCATTCCATGGGTCTCAACTCTCCAAGTTTAAGGTATTCTTCCTTCAGCTAAAACATGCATGTGGAACCCAGAGTATGATCAACCATGTGAACGGGAGACGTGTTCAAATATGTCTCAGTTTTCCTCCCCTGGTACTCGGGTGCAACATTCCAGACGCTTTACTAACACTCTCCCGACTTGGAGAGTCAGTCCCTTTAACCTCCTGTTTGGCCCAGTTTGCAATTTCTGCGGAAGATGAACAGGAATAGTGAGAACCAATGAGAGACTAGCTGGAGGTGTCTGGACGGGGAAATTTAACTCTCATTTCCCACCAGGAAGAGGAATTAACCAAAGGCTCAGCGTGCCGTGCCGGAACCAGATTAGGGCCTGAAGCCATCCTGCGGTGTTGCGGCCAGGTCACAAGAAAGCGAGTTGAAGAAAGGAGCTCAGGGGCACTGTAATTCACAAACCTGCAGAGTTATAAATGACAGCTATCGTCCAAAAATAGACTGAAGTAAGGCTGCCAAGAGGACTTGAAAGCGGGGCAGAATTGCAGGAAACCGATTTCAGGAGGTATACTGGAATTGCATTGAAAGCATAGGAAAAGAGGCAGAACGTCCACAATGATGCACTTGGCCAAAAAGGGCGTATGCGTTTTTTCCTGAATATATTCAGGAAAAAACGCATACGCCCTTTTTGGGCAACCAAGCAAGCTTGCAAAGGAAATCTGCACTACAATGAAGTCTCACTTCCCCCCGGTCAAAAGGGCCATCTGAGAAAAGTGTAAAATCCAGAAAGGCAGGACAGGCCATGGAGAACTGGGAGCCTTGTTATGCTGATGGGCGGGATGTAAATTGCCAACAACCACTCGGGAGAAGTGTATGGTGTTTCCTGAAACATCTAAAAAACAAAGCAACAGACCTAGGGCACTTCCACTTATGGTCCTATAGCTTAGGGAAATTAAAATCAAAAAGACACAGCCACCCCAAAGTTTGGAACGGCTCTGTTTACAAGAACCTCGTTTACAGTACAAGTTCAACATCGCAGAAAGTGAAAAATGGATAAAGAAGTTGTGGTATTTACTTACAAAGCAATATCACTCAGCAATGAAATCTGTGTCATCAGGCCCTTAGCAGCACAATGAGTGGATTCAGGTATGATGATTCTAACTGAAATAAGTCACACAGAAAAAGAAACATCATAAGATATCAGTAATACACGGAATGTAAACTTGGCTACACAGGAACTGAATTACAGAACAGAACAGGGTCTCAAATTTAGAAAACCAACTTATTCTTGCTTAAGGGTAAAGGTGAGTTGGGGTGCTGCATAAAACCAGAGATTGAAATGAGCACAGATAAAGTTCCTTAAGCCAAATATGGAATAGAGAAGAGCTACTCCTTGCTCAACGAAATGGACTCAACACCCCATATTAAATGCCTAAGAATGTACCTGACTAGTAAGTATCTTAAAACCTATGGATTGCTATGTCTCCGAAAGAGAATCAAGCATGTGTACAGGGGCATAAACGCAGCAGTGATAGGATTGGAGAGGTCGGTGAGCAAATGAAGACCCTTTGAAATCATATTGCATGGTACCCATTCCACGGGTTTCAACTACCCAGGTTTAAGGTATTCTTCCTTCAGCTAAAACATGCATGTGGAACCTAGAGTATGATCAACCATGTGATCGGGAGACGTGTTCAAATATGTCTCAGTTTTCCTCCCCTGGTACTCGGGTGCAACATTCCAGACGCTTTACTAACACTCTCCCCACTTGGAGAGTCAGTCTCTTTAACCTCCTGTTTGGCCCAGTTTGCAATTTCTGCGGAAGATGAACAGGAATAGTGAGAACCAATGAGAGACTAGCTGGAGGTGTCTGAACGGGCAAATTTAACTCTCATTTCCCACCAGGAAGAGGAATTAACCAAAGGCTCAGCATGCCGGGCCGGAACCAGATTAGGGCCTGAAGCCATCCTGCGGTGTTGCGGCCAGGTCACAAGAAAGCGAGTTGAAGAAAGGAGCTCAGGGGCACTGTAATTCACACACCTGCAGAGTTATAAATGACAGCTATCGTCCAAAAATAGACTGAAGTAAGGCTGCCAAGAGGACTTGAAAGCGGGGCAGAATTGCAGGAAACCGATTTCAGGAGGTAGACTGGAATTGCATTGAAAGCATAGGAAAAGAGGCAGAACGTCCACAATGATGCACTTGGCCAAAAAGGGCGTATGCGTTTTTTCCTGAATATATTCAGGAAAAAACGCATACGCCCTTTTTGGCCAACCAAGCAAGCTTGCAAAGGAAATCTGCACTACAATGAAGTCTCACTTCCCCCCGGTCAAAAGGGCCATCTGATAAAAGTGTAAAATCCAGAAAGGCAACAGGCCATGGAGAACTGGGAGCCTTGTTATGCTGATGGGCGGGATGTAAATTGCCAACAGACACTTGGGAGAAGTGTATGGTGTTTCCTGAAACATCTAAAAAACAAAGCAACAGAGCCTAGGGCACTTCCACTTATGGTCCTATAGCTTAGGGAAATTAAAATCAAAAAGACACAGCCACCCCAAAGTTTGGAACGGCTCTGTTTAAAAGAACCTCGTTTACAGTACAAGTTCAACATCGCAGAAAGTGAAAAATGGATAAAGAAGTTGTGGTATTTACTTACAAAGCAATATCACTCAGCAATGAAATCTGTGTCATCAGGCCCTTAGCTGCACAATGAGTGGATTCAGGTATGATGATTCTAACTGAAATAAGTCACACAGAAAAAGAAACATCATAAGATATCAGTAATACACGGAATGGAAACTTGGCTACACAGGAACTGAATTACAGAACAGAACAGGGTCTCAAATTTAGAAAAACAACTTATGCTTGCTTAAGGGTAAAGGTGAGTTGGGGTGCTGCATAAAACCAGAGATTGAAATGAGCACAGATAAAGTTCCTTAAGCCAAATATGGAATAGACAAGAGCTACTCCTTGCTCAACGAAATGGACTCAACACCGCATATTAAACGCCTAAGAATGTACCTGACTTGTAAGTATCTTAAAACCTATGGATTGCTATGTCTCCAAAAGAGAATCAAGCATGTGTACAGGGGCATAAACGCAGCAGTGATAGGATTGGAGAGGTTCGGTGAGCAAATGAAGACCCTTTGAAGTCATATTGCATGGTACCCATTCCACGGGTTTCAACTACCCAGGTTTAAGGTATTCTTCCTTCAGCTAAAACATGCATGTGGAACCTAGAGTATGATCAACCATGTGATCGGGAGACGTGTTCAAATATGTCTCAGTTTTCCTCCCCTGGTACTCGGGTGCAACATTCCAGACGCTTTACTAACACTCTCCCCACTTGGAGAGTCAGTCCCTTTAACCTCCTGTTTGGCCCAGTTTGCAATTTCTGCGGAAGATGAACAGGAATAGCGAGAACCAATGAGATGCTAGCTGGAGGTGTCTGGACGGGCAAATTTAACTCTCATTTCCCACCAGGAAGAGGAATTAACCAAAGGCTCAGCATGCCGGGTCGGAACCAGATTAGGGCCTGAAGCCATCCTGCGGTGTTGCGGCCAGGTCACAAGAAAGCGAGTTGAAGAAAGGAGCTCAGGGGCACTGTAATTCACAAACCTGCAGAGTTATAAATGACAGCTATCGTCCAAAAATAGACTGAAGTAAGGCTGCCAAGAGGACTTGAAAGCGGGGCAGAATTGCAGGAAACCGATTTCAGGAGGTAGACTGGAATTGCATTGAAAGCATAGGAAAAGAGGCAGAACGTCCACAATGATGCACTTGGCCAAAAAGGGCGTATGCGTTTTTTCCTGAATATATTCAGGAAAAAACGCATACGCCCTTTTTGGCCAACCAAGCAAGCTTGCAAAGGAAATCTGCACTACAATGAAGTCTCACTTCCCCCCGGTCAAAAGGGCCATCTGAAAAAAGTGTAAAATCCAGACAGGCAGGACAGGCCATGGAGAACTGGGAGCCTTGTTATGCTGATGGGCGGGATGTAAATTGCCAACAGACACTCGGGAGAAGTGTATGGTGTTTCCTGAAACATCTAAAACACAAAGCAACAGAGCCTAGGGCACTGCCACTTATGGTCCTATAGCTTAGGGAAATTAAAATCAAAAAGACACAGCCACCCCAAAGTTTGGGACGCCTGTGTTTACAAGAACCTCGTTTACAGTACAAGTTCAACATCGCAGAAAGTGAAAAATGGATAAAGAAGTTGTGGTATTTACTTACAAAGCAATATCACTCAGCAATGAAATCTATGTCATCAGGCCCTTAGCATCACAATGAGTGGATTTAGGTATGATGATTCTAACTGAAATAAGTCACACAGAAAAAGAAACATCATAAGATATCAGTAATACACGGAATGTAAACTTGGCTACACAGGAACTGAATTACAGAACAGAACAGGGTCTCAAATTTAGAAAACCAACTTATGCTTGCTTAAGGGGAAAGGTGAGTTGGGGTGCTGCATAAAACCAGAGATTGAAATGAGCACAGATAAAGTTCCTTAAGTCAAATATGGAATAGACAAGAGCTACTCCTTGCTCAACGAAATGGACTCAACACCGCATATTAAACGCCTAAGAATGTACCTGACTAGTAAGTATCGTAAAACCTATGGATTGCTATGTCTCCGAAAGAGAATCAAGCATGTGTACAGGGGCATAAACGCAGCAGTGATAGGATTGGAGAGGTTCGGTGAGCAAATGAAGACCCTTTGAAGTCATATTGCATGGTACCCATTACACGGGTCTCAACTCTCCAGGTTTAAGGTATTCTTCCTTCAGCTAAAACATGCATGTGGAACCCAAGTATGATCAACCATGTGAACGGGAGACGTGTTCAAATATGTCTCAGTTTTCCTCCCCTGGTACTCGGGTGCAACATTCCAGACGCTTTACTAACACTCTCCCCACTTGGAGAGTCAGCGCCTTTAACCTCCTCTTTGGCCCAGTTTGCAATTTCTGCGGAAGATGAACAGGAATAGCGAGAACCAATGAGAGGCTAGCTGGAGGTGTCTGGACGGGCAAATTTAACTCTCATTTCCCACCAGGAAGAGGAAATAACCAAAGGCTCAGCGTGCCGTACCGGAACCAGATTAGGGCCTGAAGCCATCCTGCGGTGTTGCGGCCAGCTCAAAAGAAAGCGAGTTGAAGAAAGGAGCTCAGGGGCCCTGTAATTCACAAACCTGCAGAGTTATAAATGACAGCTATCGTCCAAAAATAGACTGAAGTAAGGCTGCCAAGAGGACTTGAAAGCGGGGCAGAATTGCAGGAAACCGATTTCAGGAGGTAGACTGGAATTGCATTGAAAGCATAGGGAAAGAGGCAGAACGTCCACAATGATGCACTTGGCCAAAAAGGGCGTATGCGTTTTTTCCTGAATATATTCAGGAAAAAACGCATACGCCCTTTTTGGCCAACCAAGCAAGCTTGCAAAGGAAATCTGCACTACAATGAAGTCTCACTTCCCCCCGGTCAAAAGGGCCATCTGAAAAAAGTGTAAAATCTAGAAAGGCAGGACAGGCCATGGAGAACTGGGAGCCTTGTTATGCTGATGGGCGGGATGTAAATTGCCAACAACCACTCGGGAGAAGTGTATGGTGTTTCCTGAAACATCTAAAAAACAAAGCAACAGAACCTAGGGCACTTCCACTTATGGTCCTATAGCTTAGGGAAATTAAAATCAAAAAGACACAGCCACCCCAAAGTTTGGGACGCCTCTGTTTACAAGAACCTCGTTTACAGTACAAGTTCAACATCGCAGAAAGTGAAAAATGGATAAAGAAGTTGTGGTATTTACTTACAAAGCAATATCACTCAGCAATGAAATCTGTGTCATCAGGCCCTTAGCAGCACAATGAGTGGATTCAGGTATGATGATTCTAACTGAAATAAGTCACACAGAAAAAGAAACATCATAAGATATCAGTAATACACGGAATGGAAACTTGGTTACACAGGAACTGAATTACAGAACAGAACAGGGTCTCAAATTTAGAAAACCAACTTATGCTTGCTTAAGGGTAAAGGTGAGTTGGGGTGCTGCATAAAACCAGAGATTGAAATGAGCACAGATAAAGTTCCTTAAGCCAAATATGGAATAGACAAGAGCTACTCCTTGCTCAACAAAATGGACTCAACACCCCATATTAAACGCCTAAGAATGTACCTGACTAGTAAGTATCTTAAAACCTATGGATTGCTATGTCTCCGAAAGAGAATCAAGCATGTGTACAGGGGCATAAACGCAGCAGTGATAGGATTGGAGAGGTTCGGTGAGCAAATGAAGACCCTTTGAAATCATATTGCATGGCACCCATTCCACGGGTTTCAACTACCCAGGTTTAAGGTATTCTTCCTTCAGCTAAAACATGCATGTGGAACCCAGAGTATGATCAACCATGTGATCAGGAGACGTGTTCAAATATGTCTCAGTTTTCCTCCCCTGGTACTCGGGTGCAACATTCCAGACGCTTTACTAACACTCTCCCCACTTGGAGAGTCAGTCCCTTTAACCTCCTGTTTGGCCCAGTTTGCAAATTCTGCGGAAGATGAACAGGAATAGCGAGAACCAATGAGATGCTAGCTGGAGGTGTCTGGACGGGCAAATTTAACTCTCATTTCCCACCAGGAAGAGGAATTAACCAAAGGCTCAGCATGCCGGGCCGGAACCAGATTAGGGCCTGAAGCCATCCTGCGGTGTTGCGGCCAGGTCACAACAAAGCGAGTTGAAAAAAGGAGCTCAGGGGCACTGTAATTCACAAACCTGCAGAGTTATAAATGACAGCTATCGTCCAAAAATAGACTGAAGTAAGGCTGCCAAGAGGACTTGAAAGCGGGGCAGAATTGCAGGAAACCGATTTCAGGAGGTAGACTGGAATTGCATTGAAAGCATAGGAAAAGAGGCAGAACGTCCACAATGATGCACTTGGCCAAAAAGGGCGTATGCGTTTTTTCCTGAATATATTCAGGAAAAAACGCATACGCCCTTTTTGGCCAACCAAGCAAGCTTGCAAAGGAAATCTGCACTACAATGAAGTCTCACTTCCCCCCGGTCAAAAGGGCCATCTGAAAAAAGTGTAAAATCCAGAAAGGCAACAGGCCATTGAGAACTGGAAGCCTTGTTATGCTGATGGGCGGGATGTAAATTGCCAACAGACACTTGGGAGAAGTGTATGGTGTTTCCTGAAACATCTAAAAAACAAAGCAACAGAGCCTAGGGCACTTCCACTTATGGTCCTATAGCTTAGGGAAATTAAAATCAAAAGGACACAGCCACCCCAAAGTTTGGAACGGCTCTGTTTACAAGAACCTCGTTTACAGTACAAGTTCAACATCGCAGAAAGTGAAAAATGGATAAAGGAGTTGTGGTATTCACTTACAAAGCAATATCACTCAGCAATGTAATCCATGTCATCAGGCCCTTAGCAGCACAATGAGTGGATTCAGGTATGATGATTCTAACTGAAATAAGTCACACAGAAAAAGAAACATCATAAGATATCAGTAATACACGGAATGGAAACTTGGCTACACAGGAACTGAATTACAGAACAGAACAGGGACTCAAATTTAGAAAACCAACTTATGCTTGCTTAAGGGTAAAGGTGAGTTGGGGTGCTGCATAAAACCAGAGATTGAAATGAGCACAGATAAAGTTCCTTAAGTCAAATATGGAATAGACAAGAGCTACTCCTTGCTCAACGAAATGGACTCAACACCGCATATTAAACGCCTAAGAATGTACCTGACTAGTAAGTATCTTAAAACCTATGGATTGCTATGTCTCTGAAAGAGAATCAAGCATGTGTACAGGGGCATAAACGCAGCAGTGATAGGATTGGAGAGGTTCGGTGAGCAAATGAAGACCCTTTGAAGTCATATTGCATGGTACCCATTCCACGGGTTTCAACTACCCAGGTTTAAGGTATTCTTCCTTCAGCTAAAACATGCATGTGGAACCCCAGTATGATCAACCATGTGAACGGGAGACGTGTTCAAATATGTCTCAGTTTTCCTCCCCTGGTACTCGGGTGCAACATTCCAGACGCTTTACTAACACTCTCCCCACTTGGAGAGTCAGCGCCTTTAACCTCCTGTTTGGCCCAGTTTGCAATTTCTGTGGAAGATGAACAGGAATAGCGAGAACCAATGAGAGGCTAGCTGGAGGTGTCTGGACGGGCAAATTTAACTCTCATTTCCCACCAGGAAGAGGAATTAACCAAAGGCTCAGCATGCCGGGCCGGAACCAGATTAGGGCCTGAAGCCATCCTGCGGTGTTGCGGCCAGCTCAAAAGAAAGCGAGTTGAAGAAAGGAGCTCAGGGGCACTGTAATTCACAAACCTGCAGAGTTATAAATGACAGCTATCGTCCAAAAATAGACTGAAGTAAGGCTGCCAAGAGGACTTGAAAGCGGGGCAGAATTGCAGGAAACCGATTTCAGGAGGTAGACTGGAATTGCATTGAAAGCATAGGAAAAGAGGCAGAACGTCCACAATGATGCACTTGGCCAAAGAGGGCGTAGGTGTTTTTTCCTGAATATATTCAGGAAAAAACGCATACGCCCTTTTTGGCCAACCAAGCAAGCTTGCAAAGGAAATCTGCACTACAATGAAGTCTCACTTCCCCCCGGTCAAAAGGGCCATCTGAAAAAAGTGTAAAATCCAGAAAGGCAGGACAGGCCATGGAGAACTGGGAGCCTTGTTATGCTGATGGGCGGGATGTAAATTGCCAACAGACACTCGGGAGAAGTGTATGGTGTTTCCTGAAACATCTAAAAAACAAAGCAACAGAGCCTAGGGCACTGCCACTTATGGTCCTATAGCTTAGGGAAATTAAAATCAAAAAGACACAGCCACCCCAAAGTTTGGAACGGCTCTGTTTACAAGAACCTCGATTACAGTACAAGTTCAACATCGCAGAAAGTGAAAAATGGATAAAGAAGTTGTGGTATTTACTTACAAAGCAATATCACTCAGCAATGAAATCTGTGTCATCAGGCCCTTAGCAGCACAATGAGTGGATTCAGGTATGATGATTCTAACTGAAGTAAGTCACACAGAAAAAGAAACATCATAAGATATCAGTAATACACGGAATGTAAACTTGGCTACACAGGAACTGAATTACAGAACAGAACAGGGACTCAAATTTAGAAAACCAACTTATGCTTGCTTAAGGGTAAAGGTGAGTTGGGGTGCTGCATAAAACCAGAGATTGAAATGAGCACAGATAAAGTTCCTTAAGTCAAATATGGAATAGACAAGAGCTACTCCTTGCTCAACGAAATGGACTCAACACCGCATATTAAACGCCTAAGAATGTACCTGACTAGTAAGTATCTTAAAACCTATGGATTGCTATGTCTCCGAAAGAGAATCAAGCATGTGTACAGGGGCATAAACGCAGCAGTGATAGGATTGGAGAGGTTCGGTGAGCAAATGAAGACCCTTTGAAGTCATATTGCATGGTACCCATTCCACGGGTTTCAACTACCCAGGTTTAAGGTATTCTTCCTTCAGCTAAAACATGCATGTGGAACCTAGAGTATGATCAACCATGTGATCGGGAGACGTGTTCAAATATGTCTCAGTTTTCGTACCCTGGTACTCGGGTGCAACATTCCAGACGCTTTACTAACACTCTCCCGACTTGGAGAGTCAGTCCCTTTAACCTCCTGTTTGGCCCAGTTTGCAATTTCTGCGGAAGATGAACAGGAATAGCGAGAACCAATGAGAGGCTAGCTGGAGGTGTCTGGACGGGCAAATTTAACTCTCATTTCCCACCAGGAAGAGGAATTAACCAAAGGCTCAGTGTGCCGTGCCGGAACCAGATTAGGGCCTGAAGCCATCCTGCAGTGTTGCGGCCAGCTCAAAAGAAAGCGAGTTGAAGAAAGGAGCTCAGGGGCACTGTAATTCACAAACCTGCAGAGTTATAAATGACAGCTATCGTCCAAAAATAGACTGAAGTAAGGCTGCCAAGAGGACTTGAAAGCGGGGCAGAATTGCAGGAAACCGATTTCAGGAGGTAGACTGGAATTGCATTGAAAGCATAGGAAAAGAGGCAGAACGTCCACAATGATGCACTTGGCCAAAAAGGGCGTATGCGTTTTTTCCTGAATATATTCAGGAAAAAACGCATACGCCCTTTTTGGCCAACCAAGCAAGCTTGCAAAGGAAATCTGCACTACAATGAAGTCTCACTTCCCCCCGGTCAAAAGGGCCATCTGAAAAAAGTGTAAAATCCAGAAAGGCAGGACAGGCCATGGAGAACTGGGAGCCTTGTTATGCTGATGGGCGGGATGTAAATTGCCAACAGACACTCGGGAGAAGTGTATGGTGTTTCCTGAAACATCTAAAAAACAAAGCAACAGAGCCTAGGGCACTGCCACTTATGGTCCTATAGCTTAGGGAAATTAAAATCAAAAAGACACAGCCACCCCAAAGTTTGGGACGCCTCTGTTTACAAGAACCTCGTTTACATTACAAGTTCAACATCGCAGAAAGTGAAAAATGGATAAAGAACTTGTGGTACTTACGTACAATGCAGTATCACTCAGCAATGAAATCTATGTCATCAGGCCCGTAGCAGCATAATGAGTGGATTCAGGTACGATGATTCTAACTGAAATAAGTCACACAGAAAAAGAAACATCATAAGATATCAGTAATACACGGAATGTAAACTTGGCTACACAGGAACTGAATTACAGAACAGAACAGGGTCTCCAATTTAGAAAACCAACTTATGCTTGCTTAAGGGGAAAGGTGAGTTGGGGTGCTGCATAAAACCAGAGATTGAAATGAGCAGAGATAAAGTTCCTTAAGTCAAATATGGAATAGACAAGAGCTACTCCTTGCTCAATGAAATGGACTCAACACCGCATATTAAACGCCTAAGAATGTACCTGACTAGTAAGTATCGTAAAACCTATGGATTGCTATGTCTCCGAAAGAGAATCAAGCATGTGTACAGGGGCATAAACGCAGCAGTGATAGGATTGGAGAGGTTCGGTGAGCAAATGAAGACCCTTTGAAGTCATATTGCATGGTACCCATTACACGGGTCTCAACTCTCCAGGTTTAAGGTATTCTTCCTTCAGCTAAAACATGCATGTGGAACCCAAGTATGATCAACCATGTGAACGGGAGACGTGTTCAAATATGTCTCAGTTTTCCTCCCCTGGTACTCGGGTGCAACATTCCAGACGCTTTACTAACACTCTCCCCACTTGGAGAGTCAGCGCCTTTAACCTCCTCTTTGGCCCAGTTTGCAATTTCTGCGGAAGATGAACAGGAATAGCGAGAACCAATGAGAGACTAGCTGGAGGTGTCTGGACGGGCAAATTTAACTCTCATTTCCCACCAGGAAGAGGAAATAACCAAAGGCTCAGCGTGCCGTACCGGAACCAGATTAGGGCCTGAAGCCATCCTGCGGTGTTGCGGCCAGCTCAAAAGAAAGCGAGTTGAAGAAAGGAGCTCAGGGGCACTGTAATTCACAAACCTGCAGAGTTATAAATGACAGCTATCGTCCAAAAATAGACTGAAGTAAGGCTGCCAAGAGGACTTGAAAGCGGGGCAGAATTGCAGGAAACCGATTTCAGGAGGTAGACTGGAATTGCATTGAAAGCATAGGGAAAGAGGCAGAACGTCCACAATGATGCACTTGGCCAAAAAGGGCGTATGCGTTTTTTCCTGAATATATTCAGGAAAAAACGCATACGCCCTTTTTGGCCAACCAAGCAAGCTTGCAAAGGAAATCTGCACTACAATGAAGTCTCACTTCCCCCCCGTCAAAAGGGCCATCTGAAAAAAGTGTAAAATCTAGAAAGGCAGGACAGGCCATGGAGAACTGGGAGCCTTGTTATGCTGATGGGCGGGATGTAAATTGCCAACAACCACTCGGGAGAAGTGTATGGTGTTTCCTGAAACATCTAAAAAACAAAGCAACAGAACCTAGGGCACTTCCACTTATGGTCCTATAGCTTAGGGAAATTAAAATCAAAAAGACACAGCCACCCCAAAGTTTGGGACGCCTCTGTTTACAAGAACCTCGTTTACAGTACAAGTTCAACATCGCAGAAAGTGAAAAATGGATAAAGAAGTTGTGGTATTTACTTACAAAGCAATATCACTCAGCAATGAAATCTGTGTCATCAGGCCCTTAGCAGCACAATGAGTGGATTCAGGTATGATGATTCTAACTGAAATAAGTCACACAGAAAAAGAAACATCATAAGATATCAGTAATACACGGAATGGAAACTTGGTTACACAGGAACTGAATTACAGAACAGAACAGGGTCTCAAATTTAGAAAACCAACTTATGCTTGCTTAAGGGTAAAGGTGAGTTGGGGTGCTGCATAAAACCAGAGATTGAAATGAGCACAGATAAAGTTCCTTAAGCCAAATATGGAATAGACAAGAGCTACTCCTTGCTCAACAAAATGGACTCAACACCCCATATTAAACGCCTAAGAATGTACCTGACTAGTAAGTATCTTAAAACCTATGGATTGCTATGTCTCCGAAAGAGAATCAAGCATGTGTACAGGGGCATAAACGCAGCAGTGATAGGATTGGAGAGGTTCGGTGAGCAAATGAAGACCCTTTGAAATCATATTGCATGGCACCCATTCCACGGGTTTCAACTACCCAGGTTTAAGGTATTCTTCCTTCAGCTAAAACATGCATGTGGAACCCAGAGTATGATCAACCATGTGATCAGGAGACGTGTTCAAATATGTCTCAGTTTTCCTCCCCTGGTACTCGGGTGCAACATTCCAGACGCTTTACTAACACTCTCCCCACTTGGAGAGTCAGTCCCTTTAACCTCCTGTTTGGCCCAGTTTGCAAATTCTGCGGAAGATGAACAGGAATAGCGAGAACCAATGAGAGGCTAGCTGGAGGTGTCTGGACGGGCAAATTTAACTCTCATTTCCCACCAGGAAGAGGAATTAACCAAAGGCTCAGCATGCCGGGCCGGAACCAAATTAGGGCCTGAAGCCATCCTGCGGTGTTGCGGCCAGGTCACAACAAAGCGAGTTGAAGAAAGGAGCTCAGGGGCACTGTAATTCACAAACCTGCAGAGTTATAAATGACAGCTATCGTCCAAAAATAGACTGAAGTAAGGCTGCCAAGAGGACTTGAAAGCGGGGCAGAATTGCAGGAAACCGATTTCAGGAGGTAGACTGGAATTGCATTGAAAGCATAGGAAAAGAGGCAGAACGTCCACAATGATGCACTTGGCCAAAAAGGGCGTATGCGTTTTTTCCTGAATATATTCAGGAAAAAACGCATACGCCCTTTTTGGCCAACCAAGCAAGCTTGCAAAGGAAATCTGCACTACAATGAAGTCTCACTTCCCCCCGGTCAAAAGGGCCATCTGAAAAAAGTGTAAAATCCAGAAAGGCAACAGGCCATTGAGAACTGGAAGCCTTGTTATGCTGATGGGCGTGATGTAAATTGCCAACAGACACTCGGGAGAAGTGTATGGTGTTTCCTGAAACATCTAAAAAACAAAGCAACAGAGCCTAGGGCACTTCCACTTATGGTCCTATAGCTTAGGGAAATTAAAATCAAAAAGACACAGCCACCCCAAAGTTTGGAACGGCTCTGTTTACAAGAACCTCGTTTACAGTACAAGTTCAACATCGCAGAAAGTGAAAAATGGATAAAGGAGTTGTGGTATTCACTTACAAAGCAATATCACTCAGCAATGTAATCCATGTCATCAGGCCCTTAGCAGCACAATGAGTGGATTCAGGTATGATGATTCTAACTGAAATAAGTCACACAGAAAAAGAAACATCATAAGATATCAGTAATACACGGAATGGAAACTTGGCTACACAGGAACTGAATTACAGAACAGAACAGGGACTCAAATTTAGAAAACCAACTTATGCTTGCTTAAGGGTAAAGGTGAGTTGGGGTGCTGCATAAAACCAGAGATTGAAATGAGCACAGATAAAGTTCCTTAAGTCAAATATGGAATAGACAAGAGCTACTCCTTGCTCAACGAAATGGACTCAACACCGCATATTAAACGCCTAAGAATGTACCTGACTAGTAAGTATCTTAAAACCTATGGATTGCTATGTCTCTGAAAGAGAATCAAGCATGTGTACAGGGGCATAAACGCAGCAGTGATAGGATTGGAGAGGTTCGGTGAGCAAATGAAGACCCTTTGAAGTCATATTGCATGGTACCCATTACACGGGTCTCAACTCTCCAGGTTTAAGGTATTCTTCCTTCAGCTAAAACATGCATGTGGAACCCAAGTATGATCAACCATGTGAACGGGAGACGTGTTCAAATATGTCTCAGTTTTCCTCCCCTGGTACTCGGGTGCAACATTCCAGACGCTTTACTAACACTCTCCCCACTTGGAGAGTCAGCGCCTTTAACCTCCTCTTTGGCCCAGTTTGCAATTTCTGCGGAAGATGAACAGGAATAGCGAGAACCAATGAGAGGCTAGCTGGAGGTGTCTGGACGGGCAAATTTAACTCTCATTTCCCACCAGGAAGAGGAAATAACCAAAGGCTCAGCGTGCCGTACCGGAACCAGATTAGGGCCTGAAGCCATCCTGCGGTGTTGCGGCCAGCTCAAAAGAAAGCGAGTTGAAGAAAGGAGCTCAGGGGCACTGTAATTCACAAACCTGCAGAGTTATAAATGACAGCTATCGTCCAAAAATAGACTGAAGTAAGGCTGCCAAGAGGACTTGAAAGCGGGGCAGAATTGCAGGAAACCGATTTCAGGAGGTAGACTGGAATTGCATTGAAAGCATAGGGAAAGAGGCAGAACGTCCACAATGATGCACTTGGCCAAAAAGGGCGTATGCGTTTTTTCCTGAATATATTCAGGAAAAAACGCATACGCCCTTTTTGGCCAACCAAGCAAGCTTGCAAAGGAAATCTGCACTACAATGAAGTCTCACTTCCCCCCGGTCAAAAGGGCCATCTGAAAAAAGTGTAAAATCCAGAAAGGCAGGACAGGCCATGGAGAACTGGGAGCCTTGTTATGCTGATGGGCGGGATGTAAATTGCCAACAACCACTCGGGAGAAGTGTATGGTGTTTCCTGAAACATCTAAAAAACAAAGCAACAGAACCTAGGGCACTTCCACTTATGGTCCTATAGCTTAGGGAAATTAAAATCAAAAAGACACAGCCACCCCAAAGTTTGGGACGCCTCTGTTTACAAGAACCTCGTTTACAGTACAAGTTCAACATCGCAGAAAGTGAAAAATGGATAAAGAAGTTGTGGTATTTACTTACAAAGCAATATCACTCAGCAATGAAATCTGTGTCATCAGGCCCTTAGCAGCACAATGAGTGGATTCAGGTATGATGATTCTAACTGAAATAAGTCACACAGAAAAAGAAACATCATAAGATATCAGTAATACACGGAATGGAAACTTGGTTACACAGGAACTGAATTACAGAACAGAACAGGGTCTCAAATTTAGAAAACCAACTTATGCTTGCTTAAGGGTAAAGGTGAGTTGGGGTGCTGCATAAAACCAGAGATTGAAATGAGCACAGATAAAGTTCCTTAAGCCAAATATGGAATAGATAAGAGCTACTCCTTGCTCAACAAAATGGACTCAACACCCCATATTAAACGCCTAAGAATGTACCTGACTAGTAAGTATCTTAAAACCTATGGATTGCTATGTCTCCGAAAGAGAATCAAGCATGTGT
Source organism: Delphinus delphis (assembly GCF_949987515.2). Classification (NCBI taxonomy): domain Eukaryota; kingdom Metazoa; phylum Chordata; class Mammalia; order Artiodactyla; family Delphinidae; genus Delphinus; species Delphinus delphis. The sequence goes on along the minus strand of NW_027192928.1, from coordinate 59,193 downwards.
ACAGGGGCATAAACGCAGCAGTGATAGGATTGGAGAGGTTCGGTGAGCAAATGAAGACCCTTTGAAATCATATTGCATGGCACCCATTCCACGGGTTTCAACTACCCAGGTTTAAGGTATTCTTCCTTCAGCTAAAACATGCATGTGGAACCCAGAGTATGATCAACCATGTGATCAGGAGACGTGTTCAAATATGTCTCAGTTTTCCTCCCCTGGTACTCGGGTGCAACATTCCAGACGCTTTACTAACACTCTCCCCACTTGGAGAGTCAGTCCCTTTAACCTCCTGTTTGGCCCAGTTTGCAAATTCTGCGGAAGATGAACAGGAATAGCGAGAACCAATGAGAGGCTAGCTGGAGGTGTCTGGACGGGCAAATTTAACTCTCATTTCCCACCAGGAAGAGGAATTAACCAAAGACTCAGCATGCCGGGCCGGAACCAAATTAGGGCCTGAAGCCATCCTGCGGTGTTGCGGCCAGGTCACAACAAAGCGAGTTGAAGAAAGGAGCTCAGGGGCACTGTAATTCACAAACCTGCAGAGTTATAAATGACAGCTATCGTCCAAAAATAGACTGAAGTAAGGCTGCCAAGAGGACTTGAAAGCGGGGCAGAATTGCAGGAAACCGATTTCAGGAGGTAGACTGGAATTGCATTGAAAGCATAGGAAAAGAGGCAGAACGTCCACAATGATGCACTTGGCCAAAAAGGGCGTATGCGTTTTTTCCTGAATATATTCAGGAAAAAACGCATACGCCCTTTTTGGCCAACCAAGCAAGCTTGCAAAGGAAATCTGCACTACAATGAAGTCTCACTTCCCCCCGGTCAAAAGGGCCATCTGAAAAAAGTGTAAAATCCAGAAAGGCAACAGGCCATTGAGAACTGGAAGCCTTGTTATGCTGATGGGCGGGATGTAAATTGCCAACAGACACTTGGGAGAAGTGTATGGTGTTTCCTGAAACATCTAAAAAACAAAGCAACAGAGCCTAGGGCACTTCCACTTATGGTCCTATAGCTTAGGGAAATTAAAATCAAAAAGACACAGCCACCCCAAAGTTTGGAACGGCTCTGTTTACAAGAACCTCGTTTACAGTACAAGTTCAACATCGCAGAAAGTGAAAAATGGATAAAGGAGTTGTGGTATTCACTTACAAAGCAATATCACTCAGCAATGTAATCCATGTCATCAGGCCCTTAGCAGCACAATGAGTGGATTCAGGTATGATGATTCTAACTGAAATAAGTCACACAGAAAAAGAAACATCATAAGATATCAGTAATACACGGAATGGAAACTTGGCTACACAGGAACTGAATTACAGAACAGAACAGGGACTCAAATTTAAAAAACCAACTTATGCTTGCTTAAGGGTAAAGGTGAGTTGGGGTGCTGCATAAAACCAGAGATTGAAATGAGCACAGATAAAGTTCCTTAAGTCAAATATGGAATAGACAAGAGCTACTCCTTGCTCAACGAAATGGACTCAACACCGCATATTAAACGCCTAAGAATGTACCTGACTAGTAAGTATCTTAAAACCTATGGATTGCTATGTCTCTGAAAGAGAATCAAGCATGTGTACAGGGGCATAAACGCAGCAGTGATAGGATTGGAGAGGTTCGGTGAGCAAATGAAGACCCTTTGAAGTCATATTGCATGGTACCCATTACACGGGTCTTAACTCTCCAGGTTTAAGGTATTCTTCCTTCACCTAAAACATGCATGTGGAACCCAAGTATGATCAACCATGTGAACGGGAGACGTGTTCAAATATGTCTCAGTTTTCCTCCCCTGGTACTCGGGTGCAACATTCCAGACGCTTTACTAACACTCTCCCCACTTGGAGAGTCAGTCCCTTTAACCTCCTGTTTGGCCCAGTTTGCAATTTCTGCAGAAGATGAACAGGAATAGCGAGAACCAATGAGAGGCTAGCTGGAGGTGTCTGGACGGGCAAATTTAACTCTCATTTCCCACCAGGAAGAGGAATTAACCAAAGGCTCAGCATGCCGGGCCAGAACCAGATTAGGGCCTGAAGCCATCCTGCGGTGTTGCGGCCAGGTCACAAGAAAGCGAGTTGAAGAAAGGAGCTCAGGGGCACTGTAATTCACAAACCTGCAGAGTTATAAATGACAGCTATCGTCCAAAAATAGACTGAAGTAAGGCTGCCAAGAGGACTTGAAAGCGGGGCAGAATTGCAGGAAACCGATTTCAGGAGGTAGACTGGAATTGCATTGAAAGCATAGGAAAAGAGGCAGAACGTCCACAATGATGCACTTGGCCAAAAAGGGCGTATGCGTTTTTTCCTGAATATATTCAGGAAAAAACGCATACGCCCTTTTCGGCCAACCAAGCAAGCTTGCAAAGGAAATCTGCACTACAATGAAGTCTCACTTCCCCCCGGTCAAAAGGGCCATCTGAAAAAAGTGTAAAATCCAGAAAGGCAGGACAGGCCATGGAGAACTGGGAGCCTTGTTATGCTGATGGGCGGGATGTAAATTGCCAACAGACACTCGGGAGAAGTGTATGGTGTTTCCTGAAACATCTAAAAAACAAAGCAACAGAGCCTAGGGCACTTCCACTTATGGTCCTATAGCTTAGGGAAATTAAAATCAAAAAGACACAGCCACCCCAAAGTTTGGGACGCCTCTGTTTACATGAACCTCGTTTACAGTACAAGTTCAACATCGCAGAAAGTGAAAAATGGATAAAGAAGTTGTGGTATTTACTTACAAAGCAATATCACTCAGCAATGAAATCTGTGTCATCAGGCCCTTAGCAGCACAATGAGTGGATTCAGGTATGATGATTCTAACTGAAATAAGTCACACAGAAAAAGAAACATCATAAGATATCAGTAATACACGGAATGTAAACTTGGCTACACAGGAACTGAATTACAGAACAGAACAGGGTCTCAAATTTAGAAAACCAACTTATTCTTGCTTAAGGGTAAAGGTGAGTTGGGGTGCTGCATAAAACCAGAGATTGAAATGAGCACAGATAAAGTTCCTTAAGCCAAATATGGAATAGACAAGAGCTACTCCTTGCTCAACGAAATGGACTCAACACCCCATATTAAACGCCTAAGAATGTACCTGACTAGTAAGTATCTTAAAACCTATGGATTGCTATGTCTCCGAAAGACAATCAAGCATGTGTACAGGGGCATAAACGCAGCAGTGATAGGATTGGAGAGGTTCGGTGAGCAAATGAAGACCCTTTGAAGTCATATTGCATGGTACCCATTCCACGGGTTTCAACTACCCAGGTTTAAGGTATTCTTCCTTCAGCTAAAACATGCATGTGGAACCCAAGTATGATCAACCATGTGATCGGGAGACGTGTTCAAATATGTCTCAGTTTTCCTCCCCTGGTACTCGGGTGCAACATTCCAGACGCTTTACTAACACTCTCCCCACTTGGAGAGTCAGCGCCTTTAACCTCCTGTTTGGCCCAGTTTGCAATTTCTGCGGAAGATGAACAGGAATAGCGAGAACCAATGAGAGGCTAGCTGGAGGTGTCTGGACGGGCAAATTTAACTCTCATTTCCCACCAGGAAGAGGAATTAACCAAAGGCTCAGCATGCCGGGCCGGAACCAGATTAGGGCCTGAAGCCATCCTGCGGTGTTGCGGCCAGCTCAAAAGAAAGCGAGTTGAAGAAAGGAGCTCAGGGGCACTGTAATTCACAAACCTGCAGAGTTATAAATGACAGCTATCGTCCAAAAATAGACTGAAGTAAGGCTGCCAAGAGGACTTGAAAGCGGGGCAGAATTGCAGGAAACCGATTTCAGGAGGTAGACTGGAATTGCATTGAAAGCATAGGAAAAGAGGCAGAACGTCCACAATGATGCACTTGGCCAAAGAGGGCGTAGGTGTTTTTTCCTGAATATATTCAGGAAAAAACGCATACGCCCTTTTTGGCCAACCAAGCAAGCTTGCAAAGGAAATCTGCACTACAATGAAGTCTCACTTCCCCCCGGTCAAAAGGGCCATCTGAAAAAAGTGTAAAATCCAGAAAGGCAGGACAGGCCATGGAGAACTGGGAGCCTTGTTATGCTGATGGGCGGGATGTAAATTGCCAACAGACACTCGGGAGAAGTGTATGGTGTTTCCTGAAACATCTAAAAAACAAAGCAACAGAGCCTAGGGCACTGCCACTTATGGTCCTATAGCTTAGGGAAATTAAAATCAAAAAGACACAGCCACCCCAAAGTTTGGAACGGCTCTGTTTACAAGAACCTCGATTACAGTACAAGTTCAACATCGCAGAAAGTGAAAAATGGATAAAGAAGTTGTGGTATTTACTTACAAAGCAATATCACTCAGCAATGAAATCTGTGTCATCAGGCCCTTAGCAGCACAATGAGTGGATTCAGGTATGATGATTCTAACTGAAGTAAGTCACACAGAAAAAGAAACATCATAAGATATCAGTAATACACGGAATGTAAACTTGGCTACACAGGAACTGAATTACAGAACAGAACAGGGACTCAAATTTAGAAAACCAACTTATGCTTGCTTAAGGGTAAAGGTGAGTTGGGGTGCTGCATAAAACCAGAGATTGAAATGAGCACAGATAAAGTTCCTTAAGTCAAATATGGAATAGACAAGAGCTACTCCTTGCTCAACGAAATGGACTCAACACCGCATATTAAACGCCTAAGAATGTACCTGACTAGTAAGTATCTTAAAACCTATGGATTGCTATGTCTCCGAAAGAGAATCAAGCATGTGTACAGGGGCATAAACGCAGCAGTGATAGGACTGGAGAGGTTCGGTGAGCAAATGAAGACCCTTTGAAGTCATATTGCATGGTACCCATTCCACGGGTTTCAACTACCCAGGTTTAAGGTATTCTTCCTTCAGCTAAAACATGCATGTGGAACCTAGAGTATGATCAACCATGTGATCGGGAGACGTGTTCAAATATGTCTCAGTTTTCCTCCCCTGGTACTCGGGTGCAACATTCCAGACGCTTTACTAACACTCTCCCCACTTGGAGAGTCAGCGCCTTTAACCTCCTGTTTGGCCCAGTTTGCAATTTCTGCGGAAGATGAACAGGAATAGCGAGAACCAATGAGAGGCTAGCTGGAGGTGTCTGGACGGGCAAATTTAACTCTCATTTCCCACCAGGAAGAGGAATTAACCAAAGGCTCAGCATGCCGGGCCGGAACCAGATTAGGGCCTGAAGCCATCCTGCGGTGTTGCGGCCAGCTCAAAAGAAAGCGAGTTGAAGAAAGGAGCTCAGGGGCACTGTAATTCACAAACCTGCAGAGTTATAAATGACAGCTATCGTCCAAAAATAGACTGAAGTAAGGCTGCCAAGAGGACTTGAAAGCGGGGCAGAATTGCAGGAAACCGATTTCAGGAGGTAGACTGGAATTGCATTGAAAGCATAGGAAAAGAGGCAGAACGTCCACAATGATGCACTTGGCCAAAGAGGGCGTAGGTGTTTTTTCCTGAATATATTCAGGAAAAAACGCATACGCCCTTTTTGGCCAACCAAGCAAGCTTGCAAAGGAAATCTGCACTACAATGAAGTCTCACTTCCCCCCGGTCAAAAGGGCCATCTGAAAAAAGTGTAAAATCCAGAAAGGCAGGACAGGCCATGGAGAACTGGGAGCCTTGTTATGCTGATGGGCGGGATGTAAATTGCCAACAGACACTCGGGAGAAGTGTATGGTGTTTCCTGAAACATCTAAAAAACAAAGCAACAGAGCCTAGGGCACTGCCACTTATGGTCCTATAGCTTAGGGAAATTAAAATCAAAAAGACACAGCCACCCCAAAGTTTGGAACGGCTCTGTTTACAAGAACCTCGATTACAGTACAAGTTCAACATCGCAGAAAGTGAAAAATGGATAAAGAAGTTGTGGTATTTACTTACAAAGCAATATCACTCAGCAATGAAATCTGTGTCATCAGGCCCTTAGCAGCACAATGAGTGGATTCAGGTATGATGATTCTAACTGAAGTAAGTCACACAGAAAAAGAAACATCATAAGATATCAGTAATACACGGAATGTAAACTTGGCTACACAGGAACTGAATTACAGAACAGAACAGGGACTCAAATTTAGAAAACCAACTTATGCTTGCTTAAGGGTAAAGGTGAGTTGGGGTGCTGCATAAAACCAGAGATTGAAATGAGCACAGATAAAGTTCCTTAAGTCAAATATGGAATAGACAAGAGCTACTCCTTGCTCAACGAAATGGACTCAACACCGCATATTAAACGCCTAAGAATGTACCTGACTAGTAAGTATCTTAAAACCTATGGATTGCTATGTCTCCGAAAGAGAATCAAGCATGTGTACAGGGGCATAAACGCAGCAGTGATAGGACTGGAGAGGTTCGGTGAGCAAATGAAGACCCTTTGAAGTCATATTGCATGGTACCCATTCCACGGGTTTCAACTACCCAGGTTTAAGGTATTCTTCCTTCAGCTAAAACATGCATGTGGAACCTAGAGTATGATCAACCATGTGATCGGGAGACGTGTTCAAATATGTCTCAGTTTTCGTACCCTGGTACTCGGGTGCAACATTCCAGACGCTTTACTAACACTCTCCCGACTTGGAGAGTCAGTCCCTTTAACCTCCTGTTTGGCCCAGTTTGCAATTTCTGCGGAAGATGAACAGGAATAGCGAGAACCAATGAGAGGCTAGCTGGAGGTGTCTGGACGGGCAAATTTAACTCTCATTTCCCACCAGGAAGAGGAATTAACCAAAGGCTCAGCGTGCCGTGCCGGAACCAGATTAGGGCCTGAAGCCATCCTGCAGTGTTGCGGCCAGCTCAAAAGAAAGCGAGTTGAAGAAAGGAGCTCAGGGGCACTGTAATTCACAAACCTGCAGAGTTATAAATGACAGCTATCGTCCAAAAATAGACTGAAGTAAGGCTGCCAAGAGGACTTGAAAGCGGGGCAGAATTGCAGGAAACCGATTTCAGGAGGTAGACTGGAATTGCATTGAAAGCATAGGAAAAGAGGCAGAACGTCCACAATGATGCACTTGGCCAAAAAGGGCGTATGCATTTTTTCCTGAATATATTCAGGAAAAAAACGCATACGCCCTTTTTGGCCAAACAAGCAAGCTTGCAAAGGAAATCTGCACTACAATGAAGTCTCACTTCCCCCCGGTCAAAAGGGCCATCTGAAAAAAGTGTAAAATCCAGAAAGGCAGGACAGGCCATGGAGAACTGGGAGCCTTGTTATGCTGATGGGCGGGATGTAAATTGCCAACAGACACTCGGGAGAAGTGTATGGTGTTTCCTGAAACATCTAAAAAACAAAGCAACAGAGCCTAGGGCACTGCCACTTATGGTCCTATAGCTTAGGGAAATTAAAATCAAAAAGACACAGCCACCCCAAAGTTTGGGACGCCTCTGTTTACAAGAACCTCGTTTACATTACAAGTTCAACATCGCAGAAAGTGAAAAATGGATAAAGAACTTGTGGTACTTACGTACAATGCAGTATCACTCAGCAATGAAATCTATGTCATCAGGCCCGTAGCAGCATAATGAGTGGATTCAGGTACGATGATTCTAACTGAAATAAGTCACACAGAAAAAGAAACATCATAAGATATCAGTAATACACGGAATGTAAACTTGGCTACACAGGAACTGAATTACAGAACAGAACAGGGTCTCCAATTTAGAAAACCAACTTATGCTTGCTTAAGGGGAAAGGTGAGTTGGGGTGCTGCATAAAACCAGAGATTGAAATGAGCAGAGATAAAGTTCCTTAAGTCAAATATGGAATAGACAAGAGCTACTCCTTGCTCAATGAAATGGACTCAACACCGCATATTAAACGCCTAAGAATGTACCTGACTAGTAAGTATCGTAAAACCTATGGATTGCTATGTCTCCGAAAGAGAATCAAGCATGTGTACAGGGGCATAAACGCAGCAGTGATAGGATTGGAGAGGTTCGGTGAGCAAATGAAGACCCTTTGAAGTCATATTGCATGGTACCCATTACACGGGTCTCAACTCTCCAGGTTTAAGGTATTCTTCCTTCAGCTAAAACATGCATGTGGAACCCAAGTATGATCAACCATGTGAACGGGAGACGTGTTCAAATATGTCTCAGTTTTCCTCCCCTGGTACTCGGGTGCAACATTCCAGACGCTTTACTAACACTCTCCCCACTTGGAGAGTCAGCGCCTTTAACCTCCTCTTTGGCCCAGTTTGCAATTTCTGCGGAAGATGAACAGGAATAGCGAGAACCAATGAGAGGCTAGCTGGAGGTGTCTGGACGGGCAAATTTAACTCTCATTTCCCACCAGGAAGAGGAAATAACCAAAGGCTCAGCGTGCCGTACCGGAACCAGATTAGGGCCTGAAGCCATCCTGCGGTGTTGCGGCCAGCTCAAAAGAAAGCGAGTTGAAGAAAGGAGCTCAGGGGCACTGTAATTCACAAACCTGCAGAGTTATAAATGACAGCTATCGTCCAAAAATAGACTGAAGTAAGGCTGCCAAGAGGACTTGAAAGCGGGGCAGAATTGCAGGAAACCGATTTCAGGAGGTAGACTGGAATTGCATTGAAAGCATAGGGAAAGAGGCAGAACGTCCACAATGATGCACTTGGCCAAAAAGGGCGTATGCGTTTTTTCCTGAATATATTCAGGAAAAAACGCATACGCCCTTTTTGGCCAACCAAGCAAGCTTGCAAAGGAAATCTGCACTACAATGAAGTCTCACTTCCCCCCCGTCAAAAGGGCCATCTGAAAAAAGTGTAAAATCTAGAAAGGCAGGACAGGCCATGGAGAACTGGGAGCCTTGTTATGCTGATGGGCGGGATGTAAATTGCCAACAACCACTCGGGAGAAGTGTATGGTGTTTCCTGAAACATCTAAAAAACAAAGCAACAGAACCTAGGGCACTTCCACTTATGGTCCTATAGCTTAGGGAAATTAAAATCAAAAAGACACAGCCACCCCAAAGTTTGGGACGCCTCTGTTTACAAGAACCTCGTTTACAGTACAAGTTCAACATCACAGAAAGTGAAAAATGGATAAAGAAGTTGTGGTATTTACTTACAAAGCAATATCACTCAGCAATGAAATCTGTGTCATCAGGCCCTTAGCAGCACAATGAGTGGATTCAGGTATGATGATTCTAACTGAAATAAGTCACACAGAAAAAGAAACATCATAAGATATCAGTAATACACGGAATGGAAACTTGGTTACACAGGAACTGAATTACAGAACAGAACAGGGTCTCAAATTTAGAAAACCAACTTATGCTTGCTTAAGGGTAAAGGTGAGTTGGGGTGCTGCATAAAACCAGAGATTGAAATGAGCACAGATAAAGTTCCTTAAGCCAAATATGGAATAGACAAGAGCTACTCCTTGCTCAACAAAATGGACTCAACACCCCATATTAAACGCCTAAGAATGTACCTGACTAGTAAGTATCTTAAAACCTATGGATTGCTATGTCTCCGAAAGAGAATCAAGCATGTGTACAGGGGCATAAACGCAGCAGTGATAGGATTGGAGAGGTTCGGTGAGCAAATGAAGACCCTTTGAAATCATATTGCATGGCACCCATTCCACGGGTTTCAACTACCCAGGTTTAAGGTATTCTTCCTTCAGCTAAAACATGCATGTGGAACCCAGAGTATGATCAACCATGTGATCAGGAGACGTGTTCAAATATGTCTCAGTTTTCCTCCCCTGGTACTCGGGTGCAACATTCCAGACGCTTTACTAACACTCTCCCCACTTGGAGAGTCAGTCCCTTTAACCTCCTGTTTGGCCCAGTTTGCAAATTCTGCGGAAGATGAACAGGAATAGCGAGAACCAATGAGAGGCTAGCTGGAGGTGTCTGGACGGGCAAATTTAACTCTCATTTCCCACCAGGAAGAGGAATTAACCAAAGGCTCAGCATGCCGGGCCGGAACCAAATTAGGGCCTGAAGCCATCCTGCGGTGTTGCGGCCAGGTCACAACAAAGCGAGTTGAAGAAAGGAGCTCAGGGGCACTGTAATTCACAAACCTGCAGAGTTATAAATGACAGCTATCGTCCAAAAATAGACTGAAGTAAGGCTGCCAAGAGGACTTGAAAGCGGGGCAGAATTGCAGGAAACCGATTTCAGGAGGTAGACTGGAATTGCATTGAAAGCATAGGAAAAGAGGCAGAACGTCCACAATGATGCACTTGGCCAAAAAGGGCGTATGCGTTTTTTCCTGAATATATTCAGGAAAAAACGCATACGCCCTTTTTGGCCAACCAAGCAAGCTTGCAAAGGAAATCTGCACTACAATGAAGTCTCACTTCCCCCCGGTCAAAAGGGCCATCTGAAAAAAGTGTAAAATCCAGAAAGGCAACAGGCCATTGAGAACTGGAAGCCTTGTTATGCTGATGGGCGTGATGTAAATTGCCAACAGACACTTGGGAGAAGTGTATGGTGTTTCCTGAAACATCTAAAAAACAAAGCAACAGAGCCTAGGGCACTTCCACTTATGGTCCTATAGCTTAGGGAAATTAAAATCAAAAAGACACAGCCACCCCAAAGTTTGGAACGGCTCTGTTTACAAGAACCTCGTTTACAGTACAAGTTCAACATCGCAGAAAGTGAAAAATGGATAAAGGAGTTGTGGTATTCACTTACAAAGCAATATCACTCAGCAATGTAATCCATGTCATCAGGCCCTTAGCAGCACAATGAGTGGATTCAGGTATGATGATTCTAACTGAAATAAGTCACACAGAAAAAGAAACATCATAAGATATCAGTAATACACGGAATGGAAACTTGGCTACACAGGAACTGAATTACAGAACAGAACAGGGACTCAAATTTAGAAAACCAACTTATGCTTGCTTAAGGGTAAAGGTGAGTTGGGGTGCTGCATAAAACCAGAGATTGAAATGAGCACAGATAAAGTTCCTTAAGTCAAATATGGAATAGACAAGAGCTACTCCTTGCTCAACGAAATGGACTCAACACCGCATATTAAACGCCTAAGAATGTACCTGACTAGTAAGTATCTTAAAACCTATGGATTGCTATGTCTCTGAAAGAGAATCAAGCATGTGTACAGGGGCATAAACGCAGCAGTGATAGGATTGGAGAGGTTCGGTGAGCAAATGAAGACCCTTTGAAGTCATATTGCATGGTACCCATTACACGGGTCTCAACTCTCCAGGTTTAAGGTATTCTTCCTTCAGCTAAAACATGCATGTGGAACCCAAGTATGATCAACCATGTGAACGGGAGACGTGTTCAAATATGTCTCAGTTTTCCTCCCCTGGTACTCGGGTGCAACATTCCAGACGCTTTACTAACACTCTCCCCACTTGGAGAGTCAGCGCCTTTAACCTCCTCTTTGGCCCAGTTTGCAATTTCTGCGGAAGATGAACAGGAATAGCGAGAACCAATGAGAGGCTAGCTGGAGGTGTCTGGACGGGCAAATTTAACTCTCATTTCCCACCAGGAAGAGGAAATAACCAAAGGCTCAGCGTGCCGTACCGGAACCAGATTAGGGCCTGAAGCCATCCTGCGGTGTTGCGGCCAGCTCACAAGAAAGCGAGTTGAAGAAAGGAGCTCAGGGGCACTGTAATTCACAAACCTGCAGAGTTATAAATGACAGCTATCGTCCAAAAATAGACTGAAGTAAGGCTGCCAAGAGGACTTGAAAGCGGGGCAGAATTGCAGGAAACCGATTTCAGGAGGTAGACTGGAATTGCATTGAAAGCATAGGGAAAGAGGCAGAACGTCCACAATGATGCACTTGGCCAAAAAGGGCGTATGCGTTTTTTCCTGAATATATTCAGGAAAAAACGCATACGCCCTTTTTGGCCAACCAAGCAAGCTTGCAAAGGAAATCTGCACTACAATGAAGTCTCACTTCCCCCCGGTCAAAAGGGCCATCTGAAAAAAGTGTAAAATCCAGAAAGGCAGGACAGGCCATGGAGAACTGGGAGCCTTGTTATGCTGATGGGCGGGATGTAAATTGCCAACAACCACTCGGGAGAAGTGTATGGTGTTTCCTGAAACATCTAAAAAACAAAGCAACAGAACCTAGGGCACTTCCACTTATGGTCCTATAGCTTAGGGAAATTAAAATCAAAAAGACACAGCCACCCCAAAGTTTGGGACGCCTCTGTTTACAAGAACCTCGTTTACAGTACAAGTTCAACATCGCAGAAAGTGAAAAATGGATAAAGAAGTTGTGGTATTTACTTACAAAGCAATATCACTCAGCAATGAAATCTGTGTCATCAGGCCCTTAGCAGCACAATGAGTGGATTCAGGTATGATGATTCTAACTGAAATAAGTCACACAGAAAAAGAAACATCATAAGATATCAGTAATACACGGAATGAAACTTGGTTACACAGGAACTGAATTACAGAACAGAACAGGGTCTCAAATTTAGAAAACCAACTTATGCTTGCTTAAGGGTAAAGGTGAGTTGGGGTGCTGCATAAAACCAGAGATTGAAATGAGCACAGATAAAGTTCCTTAAGCCAAATATGGAATAGACAAGAGCTACTCCTTGCTCAACAAAATGGACTCAACACCCCATATTAAACGCCTAAGAATGTACCTGACTAGTAAGTATCTTAAAACCTATGGATTGCTATGTCTCCGAAAGAGAATCAAGCATGTGTACAGGGGCATAAACGCAGCAGTGATAGGATTGGAGAGGTTCGGTGAGCAAATGAAGACCCTTTGAAATCATATTGCATGGCACCCATTCCACGGGTTTCAACTACCCAGGTTTAAGGTATTCTTCCTTCAGCTAAAACATGCATGTGGAACCCAGAGTATGATCAACCATGTGATCAGGAGACGTGTTCAAATATGTCTCAGTTTTCCTCCCCTGGTACTCGGGTGCAACATTCCAGACGCTTTACTAACACTCTCCCCACTTGGAGAGTCAGTCCCTTTAACCTCCTGTTTGGCCCAGTTTGCAAATTCTGCGGAAGATGAACAGGAATAGCGAGAACCAATGAGAGGCTAGCTGGAGGTGTCTGGACGGGCAAATTTAACTCTCATTTCCCACCAGGAAGAGGAATTAACCAAAGACTCAGCATGCCGGGCCGGAACCAAATTAGGGCCTGAAGCCATCCTGCGGTGTTGCGGCCAGGTCACAACAAAGCGAGTTGAAGAAAGGAGCTCAGGGGCACTGTAATTCACAAACCTGCAGAGTTATAAATGACAGCTATCGTCCAAAAATAGACTGAAGTAAGGCTGCCAAGAGGACTTGAAAGCGGGGCAGAATTGCAGGAAACCGATTTCAGGAGGTAGACTGGAATTGCATTGAAAGCATAGGAAAAGAGGCAGAACGTCCACAATGATGCACTTGGCCAAAAAGGGCGTATGCGTTTTTTCCTGAATATATTCAGGAAAAAACGCATACGCCCTTTTTGGCCAACCAAGCAAGCTTGCAAAGGAAATCTGCACTACAATGAAGTCTCACTTCCCCCCGGTCAAAAGGGCCATCTGAAAAAAGTGTAAAATCCAGAAAGGCAACAGGCCATTGAGAACTGGAAGCCTTGTTATGCTGATGGGCGGGATGTAAATTGCCAACAGACACTTGGGAGAAGTGTATGGTGTTTCCTGAAACATCTAAAAAACAAAGCAACAGAGCCTAGGGCACTTCCACTTATGGTCCTATAGCTTAGGGAAATTAAAATCAAAAAGACACAGCCACCCCAAAGTTTGGAACGGCTCTGTTTACAAGAACCTCGTTTACAGTACAAGTTCAACATCGCAGAAAGTGAAAAATGGATAAAGGAGTTGTGGTATTCACTTACAAAGCAATATCACTCAGCAATGTAATCCATGTCATCAGGCCCTTAGCAGCACAATGAGTGGATTCAGGTATGATGATTCTAACTGAAATAAGTCACACAGAAAAAGAAACATCATAAGATATCAGTAATACACGGAATGGAAACTTGGCTACACAGGAACTGAATTACAGAACAGAACAGGGACTCAAATTTAGAAAACCAACTTATGCTTGCTTAAGGGTAAAGGTGAGTTGGGGTGCTGCATAAAACCAGAGATTGAAATGAGCACAGATAAAGTTCCTTAAGTCAAATATGGAATAGACAAGAGCTACTCCTTGCTCAACGAAATGGACTCAACACCGCATATTAAACGCCTAAGAATGTACCTGACTAGTAAGTATCTTAAAACCTATGGATTGCTATGTCTCTGAAAGAGAATCAAGCATGTGTACAGGGGCATAAACGCAGCAGTGATAGGATTGGAGAGGTTCGGTGAGCAAATGAAGACCCTTTGAAGTCATATTGCATGGTACCCATTACACGGGTCTTAACTCTCCAGGTTTAAGGTATTCTTCCTTCACCTAAAACATGCATGTGGAACCCAAGTATGATCAACCATGTGAACGGGAGACGTGTTCAAATATGTCTCAGTTTTCCTCCCCTGGTACTCGGGTGCAACATTCCAGACGCTTTACTAACACTCTCCCCACTTGGAGAGTCAGTCCCTTTAACCTCCTGTTTGGCCCAGTTTGCAATTTCTGCAGAAGATGAACAGGAATAGCGAGAACCAATGAGAGGCTAGCTGGAGGTGTCTGGACGGGCAAATTTAACTCTCATTTCCCACCAGGAAGAGGAATTAACCAAAGGCTCAGCATGCCGGGCCGGAACCAGATTAGGGCCTGAAGCCATCCTGCGGTGTTGCGGCCAGGTCACAAGAAAGCGAGTTGAAGAAAGGAGCTCAGGGGCACTGTAATTCACAAACCTGCAGAGTTATAAATGACAGCTATCGTCCAAAAATAGACTGAAGTAAGGCTGCCAAGAGGACTTGAAAGCGGGGCAGAATTGCAGGAAACCGATTTCAGGAGGTAGACTGGAATTGCATTGAAAGCATAGGAAAAGAGGCAGAACGTCCACAATGATGCACTTGGCCAAAAAGGGCGTATGCGTTTTTTCCTGAATATATTCAGGAAAAAACGCATACGCCCTTTTTGGCCAACCAAGCAACCTTGCAAAGGAAATCTGCACTACAATGAAGTCTCACTTCCCCCCGGTCAAAAGGGCCATCTGAAAAAAGTGTAAAATCCAGAAAGGCAGGACAGGCCATGGAGAACTGGGAGCCTTGTTATGCTGATGGGCGGGATGTAAATTGCCAACAGACACTCGGGAGAAGTGTATGGTGTTTCCTGAAACATCTAAAAAACAAAGCAACAGAGCCTAGGGCACTGCCACTTATGGTCCTATAGCTTAGGGAAATTAAAATCAAAAAGACACAGCCACCCCAAAGTTTGGGACGCCTCTGTTTACAAGAACCTCGTTTACAGTACAAGTTCAACATCGCAGAAAGTGAAAAATGGATAAAGAAGTTGTGGTATTTACTTACAAAGCAATATCACTCAGCAATGAAATCTATGTCATCAGGCCCTTAGCATCACAATGAGTGGATTCAGGTATGATGATTCTAACTGAAATAAGTCACACAGAAAAAGAAACATCATAAGATATCAGTAATACACGGAATGGAAACTTGGCTACACAGGAACTGAATTACAGAACAGAACAGGGTCTCAAATTTAGAAAAACAACTTATGCTTGCTTAAGGGTAAAGGTGAGTTGGGGTGCTGCATAAAACCAGAGATTGAAATGAGCAGAGATAAATTTCCTTAAGTCAAATATGGAATAGACAAGAGCTACTCCTTGCTCAACGAAATGGACTCAACACCGCATATTAAACGCCTAAGAATGTACCTGACTAGTAAGTATCGTAAAACCTATGGATTGCTATGTCTCCAAAAGAGAATCAAGCATGTGTACAGGGGCATAAACGCAGCAGTGATAGGATTGGAGAGGTTCGGTGAGCAAATGAAGACCCTTTGAAGTCATATTGCATGGTACCCATTACACGGGTCTCAACTCTCCAGGTTTAAGGTATTCTTCCTTCAGCTAAAACATGCATGTGGAACCCCAGTATGATCAACCATGTGAACGGGAGACGTGTTCAAATATGTCTCAGTTTTCCTCCCCTGGTACTCGGGTGCAACATTCCAGACGCTTTACTAACACTCTCCCCACTTGGAGAGTCAGCGCCTTTAACCTCCTGTTTGGCCCAGTTTGCAATTTCTGTGGAAGATGAACAGGAATAGCGAGAACCAATGAGAGGCTAGCTGGAGGTGTCTGGACGGGCAAATTTAACTCTCATTTCCCAACAGGAAGAGGAAATTACCAAAGGCTCAGCGTCCTGTACCGGAACCAGATTAGGGCCTGAAGGCATCCTGCGGTGTTGCGGCCAGCTCAAAAGAAAGCGAGTTGAAGAAAGGAGCTCAGGGGCACTGTAATTCACAAACCTGCAGAGTTATAAATGACAGCTATCGTCCAAAAATAGACTGAAGTAAGGCTGCCAAGAGGACTTGAAAGCGGGGCAGAATTGCAGGAAACCGATTTCAGGAGGTAGACTGGAATTGCATTGAAAGCATAGGAAAAGAGGCAGAACGTCCACAATGATGCACTTGGCCAAAAAGGGCGTATGCGTTTTTTCCTGAATATATTCAGGAAAAAACGCATACGCCCTTTTCGGCCAACCAAGCAAGCTTGCAAAGGAAATCTGCACTACAATGAAGTCTCACTTCCCCCCGGTCAAAAGGGCCATCTGAAAAAAGTGTAAAATCCAGAAAGGCAGGACAGGCCATGGAGAACTGGGAGCCTTGTTATGCTGATGGGCGGGATGTAAATTGCCAACAGACACTCGGGAGAAGTGTATGGTGTTTCCTGAAACATCTAAAAAACAAAGCAACAGAGCCTAGGGCACTTCCACTTATGGTCCTATAGCTTAGGGAAATTAAAATCAAAAAGACACAGCCACCCCAAAGTTTGGGACGCCTCTGTTTACATGAACCTCGTTTACAGTACAAGTTCAACATCGCAGAAAGTGAAAAATGGATAAAGAAGTTGTGGTATTTACTTACAAAGCAATATCACTCAGCAATGAAATCTGTGTCATCAGGCCCTTAGCAGCACAATGAGTGGATTCAGGTATGATGATTCTAACTGAAATAAGTCACACAGAAAAAGAAACATCATAAGATATCAGTAATACACGGAATGTAAACTTGGCTACACAGGAACTGAATTACAGAACAGAACAGGGTCTCAAATTTAGAAAACCAACTTATTCTTGCTTAAGGGTAAAGGTGAGTTGGGGTGCTGCATAAAACCAGAGATTGAAATGAGCACAGATAAAGTTCCTTAAGCCAAATATGGAATAGACAAGAGCTACTCCTTGATCAACGAAATGGACTCAACACCCCATATTAAACGCCTAAGAATGTACCTGACTAGTAAGTATCTTAAAACCTATGGATTGCTATGTCTCCGAAAGAGAATCAAGCATGTGTACAGGGGCATAAACGCAGCAGTGATAGGATTGGAGAGGTTCGGTGAGCAAATGAAGACCCTTTGAAGTCATATTGCATGGTACCCATTCCACGGGTTTCAACTACCCAGGTTTAAGGTATTCTTCCTTCAGCTAAAACATGCATGTGGAACCCAAGTATGATTAACCATGTGATCGGGAGACGTGTTCAAATATGTCTCAGTTTTCCTCCCCTGGTACTCGGGTGCAACATTCCAGACGCTTTACTAACACTCTCCCCACTTGGAGAGTCAGCGCCTTTAACCTCCTGTTTGGCCCAGTTTGCAATTTCTGCGGAAGATGAACAGGAATAGCGAGAACCAATGAGAGGCTAGCTGGAGGTGTCTGGACGGGCAAATTTAACTCTCATTTCCCACCAGGAAGAGGAATTAACCAAAGGCTCAGCATGCCGGGCCGGAACCAGATTAGGGCCTGAAGCCATCCTGCGGTGTTGCGGCCAGCTCAAAAGAAAGCGAGTTGAAGAAAGGAGCTCAGGGGCACTGTAATTCACAAACCTGCAGAGTTATAAATGACAGCTATCGTCCAAAAATAGACTGAAGTAAGGCTGCCAAGAGGACTTGAAAGCGGGGCAGAATTGCAGGAAACCGATTTCAGGAGGTAGACTGGAATTGCATTGAAAGCATAGGAAAAGAGGCAGAACGTCCACAATGATGCACTTGGCCAAAGAGGGCGTAGGTGTTTTTTCCTGAATATATTCAGGAAAAAACGCATACGCCCTTTTTGGCCAACCAAGCAAGCTTGCAAAGGAAATCTGCACTACAATGAAGTCTCACTTCCCCCCGGTCAAAAGGGCCATCTGAAAAAAGTGTAAAATCCAGAAAGGCAGGACAGGCCATGGAGAACTGGGAGCCTTGTTATGCTGATGGGCGGGATGTAAATTGCCAACAGACACTCGGGAGAAGTGTATGGTGTTTCCTGAAACATCTAAAAAACAAAGCAACAGAGCCTAGGGCACTGCCACTTATGGTCCTATAGCTTAGGGAAATTAAAATCAAAAAGACACAGCCACCCCAAAGTTTGGAACGGCTCTGTTTACAAGAACCTCGATTACAGTACAAGTTCAACATCGCAGAAAGTGAAAAATGGATAAAGAAGTTGTGGTATTTACTTACAAAGCAATATCACTCAGCAATGAAATCTGTGTCATCAGGCCCTTAGCAGCACAATGAGTGGATTCAGGTATGATGATTCTAACTGAAGTAAGTCACACAGAAAAAGAAACATCATAAGATATCAGTAATACACGGAATGTAAACTTGGCTACACAGGAACTGAATTACAGAACAGAACAGGGACTCAAATTTAGAAAACCAACTTATGCTTGCTTAAGGGGAAAGGTGAGTTGGGGTGCTGCATAAAACCAGAGATTGAAATGAGCACAGATAAAGTTCCTTAAGTCAAATATGGAATAGACAAGAGCTACTCCTTGCTCAACGAAATGGACTCAACACCGCATATTAAACGCCTAAGAATGTACCTGACTAGTAAGTATCTTAAAACCTATGGATTGCTATGTCTCCGAAAGAGAATCAAGCATGTGTACAGGGGCATAAACGCAGCAGTGATAGGATTGGAGAGGTTCGGTGAGCAAATGAAGACCCTTTGAAGTCATATTGCATGGTACCCATTCCACGGGTTTCAACTACCCAGGTTTAAGGTATTCTTCCTTCAGCTAAAACATGCATGTGGAACCTAGAGTATGATCAACCATGTGATCGGGAGACGTGTTCAAATATGTCTCAGTTTTCGTACCCTGGTACTCGGGTGCAACATTCCAGACGCTTTACTAACACTCTCCCGACTTGGAGAGTCAGTCCCTTTAACCTCCTGTTTGGCCCAGTTTGCAATTTCTGCGGAAGATGAACAGGAATAGCGAGAACCAATGAGAGGCTAGCTGGAGGTGTCTGGACGGGCAAATTTAACTCTCATTTCCCACCAGGAAGAGGAATTAACCAAAGGCTCAGCGTGCCGTGCCGGAACCAGATTAGGGCCTGAAGCCATCCTGCAGTGTTGCGGCCAGCTCAAAAGAAAGCGAGTTGAAGAAAGGAGCTCAGGGGCACTCTAATTCACAAACCTGCAGAGTTATAAATGACAGCTATCGTCCAAAAATAGACTGAAGTAAGGCTGCCAAGAGGACTTGAAAGCGGGGCAGAATTGCAGGAAACCGATTTCAGGAGGTAGACTGGAATTGCATTGAAAGCATAGGAAAAGAGGCAGAACGTCCACAATGATGCACTTGGCCAAAAAGGGCGTATGCATTTTTTCCTGAATATATTCAGGAAAAAAACGCATACGCCCTTTTTGGCCAAACAAGCAAGCTTGCAA
Source organism: Delphinus delphis (assembly GCF_949987515.2). Lineage (NCBI taxonomy): Eukaryota > Metazoa > Chordata > Mammalia > Artiodactyla > Delphinidae > Delphinus > Delphinus delphis. The sequence continues at coordinate 39,462 of NW_027192928.1, read as the reverse complement.
AGGAAATCTGCACTACAATGAAGTCTCACTTCCCCCCGGTCAAAAGGGCCATCTGAAAAAAGTGTAAAATCCAGAAAGGCAGGACAGGCCATGGAGAACTGGGAGCCTTGTTATGCTGATGGGCGGGATGTAAATTGCCAACAGACACTCGGGAGAAGTGTATGGTGTTTCCTGAAACATCTAAAAAACAAAGCAACAGAGCCTAGGGCACTGCCACTTATGGTCCTATAGCTTAGGGAAATTAAAATCAAAAAGACACAGCCACCCCAAAGTTTGGGACGCCTCTGTTTACAAGAACCTCGTTTACATTACAAGTTCAACATCGCAGAAAGTGAAAAATGGATAAAGAACTTGTGGTACTTACGTACAATGCAGTATCACTCAGCAATGAAATCTATGTCATCAGGCCCGTAGCAGCATAATGAGTGGATTCAGGTACGATGATTCTAACTGAAATAAGTCACACAGAAAAAGAAACATCATAAGATATCAGTAATACACGGAATGTAAACTTGGCTACACAGGAACTGAATTACAGAACAGAACAGGGTCTCCAATTTAGAAAACCAACTTATGCTTGCTTAAGGGGAAAGGTGAGTTGGGGTGCTGCATAAAACCAGAGATTGAAATGAGCACAGATAAAGTTCCTTAAGTCACATATGGAATAGACAAGAGCTACTCCTTGCTCAACGAAATGGACTCAACACCCCATATTAAACGCCTAAGAATGTACCTGACTAGTAAGTATCTTAAAACCTATGGATTGCTATGTCTCCGAAAGAGAATCAAGCGTGTGTACAGGGGCATAAACGCAGCAGTGATAGGATTGGAGAGGTTCGGTGAGCAAATGAAGACCCTTTGAAGTCATATTGCATGGTACCCATTACACGGGTCTTAACTCTCCAGGTTTAAGGTATTCTTCCTTCAGCTAAAACATGCATGTGGAACCCAAGTATGATCAACCTTGTGAACGGGAGACGTGTTCAAATATGTCTCAGTTTTCCTCCCCTGGTACTCGGGTGCAACATTCCAGACGCTTTACTAACACTCTCCCCACTTGGAGAGTCAGCGCCTTTAACCTCCTGTGTGGCCCAGTTTGAAATTTCTTGGAAGATGAACAGGAATAGCGAGAACCAATGAGAGGCTAGCTGGAGGTGTCTGGACGGGCAAATTTAACTCTCATTTCCCACCAGGAAGAGGAATTAACCAAAGGCTCAGCGTGCCGTGCCGGAACCAGATTAGGGCCTGAAGCCATCCTGCGGTGTTGCGGCCAGCTCAAAAGAAAGCGAGTTGAAGAAAGGAGCTCAGGGGCACTGTAATTCACAAACCTGCAGAGTTATAAATGACAGCTATCGTCCAAAAATAGACTGAAGTAAGGCTGCCAAGAGGACTTGAAAGTGGGGCAGAATTGCAGGAAACCGATTTCAGGAGGTAGACTGGAATTGCATTGCAAGCATAGGAAAAGAGGCAGAACGTCCACAATGATGCACTTGGCCAAAAAGGGCGTATGCGTTTTTTCCTGAATATATTCAGGAAAAAACGCATACGCCCTTTTTGGCCAACCAAGCAAGCTTGCAAAGGAAATCTGCACTACAATGAAGTCTCACTTCCCCCCGGTCAAAAGGGCCATCTGAAAAAAGTGTAAAATCCAGAAAGGCAGGACAGGCCATGGAGAACTGGGAGCCTTGTTATGCTGAAGGGCGGGATGTAAATTGCCAACAACCACTCGGGAGAAGTGTATGGTGTTTCCTGAAACATCTAAAAAACAAAGCAACAGAGCCTAGGGCACTTCCACTTATGGTCCTATAGCTTAGGGAATTTAAAATCAAAAAGACACAGCCACCCCAAAGTTTCGAATGGCTCTGTTTACAAGAACCTCGTTTACAGTACAAGTTCAACATCGCAGAAAGTGAAAAATGGATAAAAAAGTTGTGGTATTTACGTACAAAGCAATATCACTCAGCAATGAAATCTGTGTCATCAGGACCTTAGCAGCACAATGAGTGGATTCAGGTATGATGATTCTAACTGAAATAAGTCACACAGAAAAAGAAACATCATAAGATATCAGTAATACACGGAATGTAAACTTGGCTACACAGGAACTGAATTACAGAACAGAACAGGGTCTCAAATTTAGAAAACCAACTTATGCTTGCTTAAGGGGAAAGGTGAGTTGGGGTGCTGCATAAAACCAGAGATTGAAATGAGCACAGATAAAGTTCCTTAAGCCAAATATGGAATAGACAAGAGCTACTCCTTGCTCAACGAAATGGACTCAACACCGCATATTAAACGCCTAAGAATGTACCTGTCTAGTAAGTATCTTAAAACCTATGGATTGCTATGTCTCCGAAAGAGAATCAAGCATGTGTACAGGGGCATAAACGCAGCAGTGATAGGATTGGAGAGGTTGGTGAGCAAATGAAGACCCTTTGAAGTCATATTGCATGGTACCCATTCCACGGGTTTCAACTACCCAGGTTTTAGGTATTCTTCCTTCAGCTAAAACATGCATGTGGAACCCAAGTATGATCAACCGTGTGAACGGGAGACGTGTTCAAATATGTTTCAGTTTTCCCCCCCTGGTACTCGGGTGCAACATTCCAGACGCTTTACTAACACTCTCCCCACTTGGAGAGTCAGCGCCTTTAACCTCCTGTTTGGCCCAGTTTGAAATTTCTTGGAAGATGAACAGGAATAGCGAGAACCAATGAGAGACTAGCTGGAGCTGTCTGGACGGGCAAATTTAACTCTCATTTCCCACCAGGAGGACGAAATAACCAAAGGCTCAGCGTGCCGTGCCGGAACCAGATTAGGGCCTGAAGACATCCTGCGGTGTTGCGGCCAGATCACAAGAAAGCGAGTTGAAGAAAGGAGCTCAGGGGCACTGTAATTCACAAACCTGCAGAGTTATAAATGACAGCTATCGTCCAAAAATAGACTGAAGTAAGGCTGCCAAGAGGACTTGAAAGCGGGGCAGAATTGCAGGAAACCGATTTCAGGAGGTAGACTGGAATTGCATTGAAAGCATAGGAAAAGAGGCAGAACGTCCACAATGATGCACTTGGCCAAAAAGGGCGTATGCGTTTTTTCCTGAATATATTCAGGAAAAAACGCATACGCCCTTTTTGGCCAACCAAGCAAGCTTGCAAAGGAAATCTGCACTACAATGAAGTCTCACTTCCCCCCGGTCAAAAGGGCCATCTGAAAAAAGTGTAAAATCCAGAAAGGCAGGACAGGCCATGGAGAACTGGGAGCCTTGTTATGCTGATGGGCGGGATGTAAATTACCAACAGACACTCGGGAGAAGTGTATGGTGTTTCCTGAAACATCTAAAAAACAAAGTAACAGAGCCTAGGGCACTTCCACTTATGGTCCTATAGCTTAGGGAAATTAAAATCAAAAAGACACAGCCACCCCAAAGTTTGGGACGCCTCTGTTTACAAGAACCTCGTTTACAGTACAAGTTCAACATCGCAGAAATTGAAAAATGGATAAAGAAGTTGTGGTATTTACTTACAAAGCAATATCACTCAGCAATGAAATCTGTGTCATCAGGCCCTTAGCAGCACAATGAGTGGATTCAGGTATGATGATTCTAACTGAAATAAGTCACACAGAAAAAGAAACATCATAAGATATCAGTAATACACGGAATGTAAACTTGGCTACACAGGAACTGAATTACAGAACAGAACAGGGTCTCAAATTTAGAAAACCAACTTATGCTTGCTTAAGGGGAAAGGTGAGTTGGGGTGCTGCATAAAACCAGAGATTGAAATGAACACAGATAAAGTTCCTTAAGCCAAATATGGAATAGACAAGAGCTACTCCTTGCTCAACGAAATGGACTCAACACCGCATATTAAACGCCTAAGAATGTACCTGACTAGTAAGTATCTTAAAACCTATGGATTGCTATGTCTCCGAAAGAGGATCAAGCATGTGTACAGGGGCATAAACGCAGCAGTGATAGGATTGGAGAGGTTCGGTGAGCAAATGAAGACCCTTTGAAGTCATATTGCATGGTACCCATTCCACGGGTTTCAACTACCCAGGTTTAAGGTATTCTTCCTTCAGCTAAAACATGCATGTGGAACCCAAGTATGATCAACCATGTGATCGGGAGACGTGTTCAAATATGTCTCAGTTTTCGTACCCTGGTACTCGGGTGCAACATTCCAGACGCTTTACTAACACTCTCCCCACTTGGAGAGTCAGTCCCTTTAACCTCCTGTTTGGCCCAGTTTGCAATTTCTGCGGAAGATGAACAGGAATAGCGAGAACCAATGGAGACTAGCTGGAGTTGTCTGGACGGGCAAATTTAACTCTCATTTCCCACCAGGAAGAGGAATTAACCAAAGGTTCAGCGTGCCATGCCGGAACCAGATTAGGGCCTGAAGACATCCTGCGGTGTTGCGGCCAGGTCACAAGAAAGCGAGTTGAAGAAAGGAGCTCAGGGGCACTGTAATTCACAAACCTGCAGAGTTATAAATGACAGCTATCGTCCAAAAATAGACTGAAGTAAGGCTGCCAAGAGGACTTGAAAGCGGGGCAGAATTGCAGGAAACCGATTTCAGGAGGTAGACTGGAATTGCATTGAAAGCATAGGAAAAGAGGCAGAACGTCCACAATGATGCACTTGGCCAAAAAGGGCGTATGCGTTTTTCCCTGAATATATTCAGGAAAAAACGCATACGCCCTTTTTGGCCAACCAAGCAAGCTTGCAAAGGAAATCTGCACTACAATGAAGTCTCACTTCCCCCCGGTCAAAAGGGCCATCTGAAAAAAGTGTAAAATCCAGAAAGGCAGGACAGGCCATGGAGAACTGGGAGCCTTGTTATGCTGATGGGCGGGATGTAAATTGCCAACAACCACTCGGGAGAAGTGTATGGTGTTTCCTGAAACATCTAAAAAACAAAGCAACAGAGCCTAGGGCACTGCCACTTATGGTCCTATAGATTAGGGAAATTAAAATCAAAAAGACACAGCCACCCCAAAGTTTGGGACGCCTCCGTTTACAAGAACCTCGTTTACCGTACAAGTTCAATATCACAGAAAGTGAAAAATGGATAAAGAACTTGTGGTACTTACGTACAATGCAGTATCACTCAGCAATGAAATCTATGTAATCAGGCCCATAGCAGCATAATGAGTGGATTCAGGTACGATGATTCTAACTGAAATAAGTCACACAGAAAAAGAAACATCATAAGATATCACTAATACACGGAATGTGAACTTGGCTACACAGGAACTGCATTCCAAAACAGAACAGGGTCTCAAATTTAGAAAACCAACTTATGCTTGCTTAAGGGGAAAGGTGAGTTGGGGTGCTGCATAAAACCAGGATTGAAATGAGCACAGATAAATTTCCTTAAGCCAAATATGGAATAGACAAGAGCTACTCCTTGCTCAACAAAATGGACTCAACACCCCATATTAAACGCCTAAGAATGTACCTGACTAGTAAGTATCTTAAAACCTATGGATTGCTATGTCTCCAAAAGAGAATCAAGCGTGTGTACAGGGGCATAAACGCAGCAGTGATAGGATTGGAGAGGTTCGTGAGCAAATGAAGACCCTTTGAAGTCATATTGCATGGTACCCATTCCACGGGTTTCAACTACCCAGGTTTAAGGTATTCTTCCTTCATCTAAAACATGCATGTGGAACCTAGAGTATGATCAACCATGTGATCGGGAGACGTGTTCAAATATGTCTCAGTTTTCGTACCCTGGTACTCGGGTGCAACATTCCAGACGCTTTACTAACACTCTCCCCACTTGGAGAGTCAGTCCCTTTAACTTCCTGTTTGGCCCAGTTTGCAATTTCTGTGGAAGATGAACAGGAATAGCGAGAACCAATGAAAGACTAGCTGGAGGTGTCTGGATGGGCAAATTTAACTCTCATTTCCCACCAGGAGGAGGAATTAACCAAAGGCTCAGCGTGCCGTGCCAGAACCAGATTAGGGCCTGAAGACATCCTGCGGTGTTGCGGCCAGGTCACAAGAAAGCGAGTTGAAGAAAGGAGCTCAGGGGCACTGTAATTCACAAACCTGCAGAGTTATAAATGACAGCTATCGTCCAAAAATATACTGAAGTAAGGCTGCCAAGAGGACTTGAAAGCGGGGCAGAATTGCAGGAAACCGATTTCAGGAGGTAGACTGGAATTGCATTGAAAGCATAGGAAAAGAGGCAGAACGTCCACAATGATGCACTTGGCCAAAAAGGGCGTATGCGTTTTTTCCTGAATATATTCAGGAAAAAACGCATACGCCCTTTTTGGCCAACCAAGCAAGCTTGCAAAGGAAATCTGCACTACAATGAAGTCTCACTTCCCCCCGGTCAAAAGGGCCATCTGAAAAAAGTGTAAAATCCAGAAAGGCAGGACAGGCCATGGAGAACTGGGAGCCTTGTTATTCTGATGGGCGGGATGTAAATTGCCAACAACCACTTGGGAGAAGTGTATGGTGTTTCCTGAAACATCTAAAAAACAAAGCAACAGAACCTAGGGCACTTCCACTTATGGTCCTATAGCTTAGGGAAATTAAAATCAAAAAGACACAGCCACCCCAAAGTTTGGAACGGCTCTGTTTACAAGAAACTCGTTTACAGTACAAGTTCAACATCGCAGAAAGTGAAAAATGGATAAAGAAGTTGTGGTATTTACTTACAAAGCAATATCACTCAGCAATGAAATCTGTGTCATCAGGCCCTTAGCATCACAATGAGTGGATTCAGGTATGATGATTCTAACTGAAATAAGTCACACAGAAAAAGAAACATCATAAGATATCAGTAATACACGGAATGTAAACTTGGCTACACAGGAACTGAATTACAGAACAGAACAGGGTCTCAAATTTAGAAAACCAACTTATGCTTGCTTAAGGGGAAAGGTGAGTTGGGGTGCTGCATAAAACCAGAGATTGAAATGAGCACAGATAAAGTTCCTTAAGCCAAATATGGAATAGACAAGAGCTACTCCTTGCTCAACGAAATGGACTCAACACCGCATATTAAACGCCTAAGAATGTACCTGACTAGTAAGTATCTTAAAACCTATGGATTGCTATGTCTCCGAAAGAGAATCAAGCATGTGTACAGGGGCATAAACGCAGCAGTGATAGGATTGGAGAGGTTCCTGAGCAAATGAAGACCCTTTGAAGTCATATTGCATGGTACCCATTCCACGGGTTTCAACTACCCAGGTGTATGGTATTGTTCCTTCAGCTAAAACATGCATGTGGAACCTAGAGTATGATCAACCATGTGATCGGGAGACGTGTTCAAATATGTCTCAGTTTTCCTCCCCTTGTACTTGGGTGCAACATTCCAGACGCTTTACTAACACTCTCCCCACTTGGAGAGTCAGTCCCTTTAACCTCCTGTTTGGCCCAGTTTGCAATTTCTGTGGAAGATGAACAGGAATAGCGAGAACCAATGAGAGGCTAGCTGGAGGTGTCTGGATGGGCAAATTTAACTGTCATTTCCCACCAGGAAGAGGAATTAACCAAAGGCTCAGCGTGCCGTGCCAGAACCAGATTAGGGCCTGAAGACATCCTGCGGTGTTGCGGCCAGGTCAAAAGAAAGCGAGTTGAAGAAAGCAGCTCAGGGGCACTGTAATTCACAAACCTGCAGAGTTATAAATGACAGCTATCGTCCAAAAATAGACTGAAGTAAGGCTGCCAAGAGGACTTGAAAGCGGGGCAGAATTGCAGGAAACCGATTTCAGGAGGTAGACTGGAATTGCATTGAAAGCATAGGAAAAGAGGCAGAACATCCACAATGATGCACTTGGCCAATAAGGGCGTATGCGTTTTTTCCTGAATATATTCAGAAAAAAACGCATACGCCCCTTTTGGCCAACCAAGCAAGCTTGCAAAGGAAATCTGCACTACAATGAAGTCTCACTTCCCCCCAGTCAAAAGGGCCATCTGAAAAAAGTGTAAAATCCAGAAAGGCAGGACAGGCCATGGAGAACTGGGAGCCTTGTTATGCTGAAGGGCGGGATGTAAATTGCCAACAAACACTCGGGAGAAGTGTATGGTGTTTCCTGAAACATCTAAAAAACAAAGCAACAGAGCCTAGGGCACTTCCACTTATGGTCCTATAGCTTAGGGAAATTAAAATCAAAAAGACACAGCCACCCCAAAGTTTGGACCGGCTCTGTTTACAAGAACCTCGTTTACAGTACAAGTTCAACATCGCAGAAAGTGAAAAATGGATGAAAAAGTTGTGGTATATACTTACAAAGCAATATCACTCAGCAATGAAATCTGTGTCATCAGGCCCTTAGCAGCACAATGAGTGGATTCAGGTATGATGATTCTAACTGAAATAAGTCACACAGAAAAAGAAACTTCATAAGATATCAGTAATACACGGAATGTAAACTTGGCTACACAGGAACTGCATTCCAAAACAGAACAGGGTCTCAAATTTAGAAAACCAACTTATGCTTGCTTAAGGGGAAAGGTGAGTTGGGGTGCTGCATAAAACCAGTGATTGAAATGAGCACAGATAAAGTTCCTTAAGCCAAATATGGAATAGACAAGAGCTACTCCTTGCTCAACGAAATGGACTCAACACCGCATATTAAACGCCTAAGAATGTACCTGACTAGTAAGTATCTTAAAACCTATGGATTGCTATGTCTCCGAAAGAGAATCAAGCATGTGTACAGGGGCATAAACGCAGCAGTGATAGGACTGGAGAGGTTCGGTGAGCAAATGAAGACCCTTGAAGTCATATTGCATGGTACCCATTCCACGGGTTTCAACTACCCAGGTTTAAGGTATTCTTCCTTCAGCTAAAACATGCATGTGGAACCCAGAGTATGATCAACCATGTGAACGGGAGACGTGTTCAAATATGTCTCAGTTTTCCTCCCCTGGTACTCGGGTGCAACATTCCAGACGCTTTACTAACACTCTCCCCACTTGGAGAGTCAGCGCCTTTAACCTCCTGTTTGGCACAGTTTGCAATTTCTGCGGAAGATGAACAGGAATAGCGAGAACCAATGAGAGGCTAGCTGGAGGTGTCTGGACGGGCAAATTTAACTCTCATTTCCCAACAGGAAGAGGAAATAACCAAAGGCTCAGCATGCCGTACCGGAACCAGATTAGGGCCTGAAGCCATCCTGCGGTGTTGCGGCCAGCTCAAAAGAAAGCGAGTTGAAGAAAGGAGCTCAGGGGCACTGTAATTCACAAACCTGCAGAGTTATAAATGACAGCTATCGTCCAAAAATAGACTGAAGTAAGGCTGCCAAGAGGACTTGAAAGCGGGGCAGAATTGCAGGGAACCGATTTCAGGAGGTAGACTGGAATTGCATTGAAAGCATAGGAAAAGAGGCAGAACGTCCACAATGATGCACTTGGCCAAAAAGGGCGTATGCGTTTTTTCCTGAATATATTCAGGAAAAAACGCATACGCCCTTTTTGGCCAACCAAGCAAGCTTGCAAAGGAAATCTGCACTACAATGAAGTCTCACTTCCCCCCGGTCAAAAGGGCCATCTGAAAAAAGTGTAAAATCCAGAAAGGCAGGACAGGCCATGGAGAACTGGGAGCCTTGTTATGCAGATGGGCGGGATGTAAATTGCCAACAACCACTCAGGAGTAGTATATGGTGTTTCCTGAAACATCTAAAAAACAAAGCAACAGAACCTAGGGCACTTCCGCTTATGGTCCTATAGCTTAGGGAAATTAAAATAAAAAAGACACAGCCACCCCAAAGTTTGGGACGCCTCCGTTTACAAGAACCTCGTTTACCGTACAAGTTCAATATCACAGAAAGTGAAAAATGGATAAAGAACTTGTGGTACTTACGTACAATGCAGTATCACTCAGCAATGAAATCTGTGTCATCAGGCCCTTAGCAGCACAATGAGTGGATTCAGGTATGATGATTCTAACTGAAATAAGTCACACAGAAAAAGAAACTTCATAAGATATCAGTAATACACGGAATGTAAACTTGGCTACACAGGAACTGAATTACAGAACAGAACAGGGTCTCAAATTTAGAAAACCAACTTATGCTTGCTTAAGGGTAAAGGTGAGTTGGGGTGCTGCATAAAACCAGAGATTGAAATGAGCACAGATAAAGTTCCTTAAGTCAAATATTGAATAGACAAGAGCTACTCCTTGCTCAACGAAATGGACTCAACACCGCATATTAAACGCCTAAGAATGTACCTGACTAGTAAGTATCTTAAAACCTATGGATTGCTATGTCTCCGAAAGAGAATCAAGCATGTGTACAGGGGCATAAACGCAGCAGTGATAGGATTGGAGAGGTTCGTGAGCAAATGAAGACCCTTTGAAATCATATTGCATGGTACCCATTCCACGGGTTTCAACTACCCAGGTTTAAGGTATTCTTCCTTCAGCTAAAACATGCATGTGGAACCTAGAGTATGATCAACCATGTGATCGGGAGACGTGTTCAAATATGTCTCAGTTTTCGTACCCTGGTACTCGGGTGCAACATTCCAGACGCTTTACTAACACTCTCCCCACTTGGAGAGTCAGTCCCTTTAACTTCCTGTTTGGCCCAGTTTGCAATTTCTGTGGAAGATGAACAGGAATAGCGAGAACCAATGAAAGACTAGCTGGAGGTGTCTGGATGGGCAAATTTAACTCTCATTTCCCACCAGGAGGAGGAATTAACCAAAGGCTCAGCGTGCCGTGCCAGAACCAGATTAGGGCCTGAAGACATCCTGCGGTGTTGCGGCCAGGTCACAAGAAAGCGAGTTGAAGAAAGGAGCTCAGGGGCACTGTAATTCACAAACCTGCAGAGTTATAAATGACAGCTATCGTCCAAAAATATACTGAAGTAAGGCTGCCAAGAGGACTTGAAAGCGGGGCAGAATTGCAGGAAACCGATTTCAGGAGGTAGTCTGGAATTGCATTGAAAGCATAGGAAAAGAGGCAGAACGTCCACAATGATGCACTTGGCCAAAAAGGGCGTATGCGTTTTTTCCTGAATATATTCAGGAAAAAACGCATACGCCCTTTTTGGCCAACCAAGCAAGCTTGCAAAGGAAATCTGCACTACAATGAAGTCTCACTTCCCCCCGGTCAAAAGGGCCATCTGAAAAAAGTGTAAAATCCAGAAAGGCAGGACAGGCCATGGAGAACTGGGAGCCTTGTTATTCTGATGGGCGGGATGTAAATTGCCAACAACCACTTGGGAGAAGTGTATGGTGTTTCCTGAAACATCTAGAAAACAAAGCAACAGAGCCTAGGGCACTTCCACTTATGGTCCTATAGCTTAGGGAAATTAAATTCAAAAAGACACAGCCACCCCAAAGTTTGGAACGGCTCTGTTTACAAGAACCTCGTTTACAGTACAAGTTCAACATCGCAGAAAGTGAAAAATGGATAAAGAACTTGAGGTACTTACGTACAATGCAGTATCACTCAGCAATGAAATCTATGTCATCAGGCCCGTAGCAGCATAATGAGTGGATTCAGGTATGATGATTCTAACTGAAATAAGTCACACAGAAAAAGAAACATCATAAGATATCACTAATACACGGAATGTAAACTTGGCTACACAGGAACTGAATTACAGAACAGAACAGGGTCTCAAATTTAGAAAACCAACTTATGCTTGCTTAAGGGTAAAGGTGAGTTGGGGTGCTGCATAAAACCAGAGACTGAAATGAGCACAGATAAAGTTCCTTAAGCCAAATATGGAATAGACAAGAGCTACTCCTTGCTCAACGAAATGGACTCAACACCGCATATTAAATGCCTAAGAATGTACCTGACTAGTAAGTATCTTAAAACCTATGGATTGCTATGTCTCCGAAAGAGAATCAAGCATGTGTACAGGGGCATAAACGCAGCAGTGATAGGATTGGAGAGGTTCGTGAGCAAATGAAGACCCTTTGAAGTCATATTGCATGGTACCCATTCCACGGGTTTCAACTACCCAGGTTTAAGGTATTCTTCCTTCAGCTAAGACATGCATGTGGAACCTAGAGTATGATCAACCATGTGATCGGGAGACGTGTTCAAATATGTCTCAGTTTTCGTACCCTGGTACTCGATGCAACATTCCAGACGCTTTACTAACACTCTCCCCACTTGGAGAGTCAGTCCCTTTAACTTCCTGTTTGGCCCAGTTTGCAATTTCTGTGGAAGATGAACAGGAATAGCGAGAACCAATGAGAGACTAGCTGGAGGTGTCTGGATGGGCAAATTTAACTCTCATTTCCCACCAGGAAGAGGAATTAACCAAAGGCTCAGCGTGCCGTGCCAGAACCAGATTAGGGCCTGAAGACATCCTGTGGTGTTGCGGCCAGGTCACAAGAAAGCGAGTTGAAGAAAGGAGCTCAGGGGCACTGTAATTCACAAACCTGCAGAGTTATAAATGACAGCTATCGTCCAAAAATAGACTGAAGTAAGGCTGCCAAGAGAACTTGAAAGCGGGGCAGAATTGCAGGAAACCGATTTCAGGAGGTAGACTGGAATTGCATTGCAAGCATAGGAAAAGAGGCAGAACGTCCACAATGATGCACTTGGCCAAAAAGGGCGTATGCGTTTTTTCCTGAATATATTCAGGAAAAAACGCATACGCCCTTTTTGGCCAACCAAGCAAGCTTGCAAAGGAAATCTGCACTACAATGAAGTCTCACTTCCCCCCGGTCAAAAGGGCCATCTGAAAAAAGTGTAAAATCCAGAAAGGCAGGACAGGCCATGGAGAACTGGGAGCCTTGTTATGCTGAAGGGCGGGATGTAAATTGCCAACAACCACTCGGGAGAAGTGTATGGTGTTTCCTGAAACATCTAAAAAACAAAGCAACAGAGCCTAGGGCACTTCCACTTATGGTCCTATAGCTTAGGGAATTTAAAATCAAAAAGACACAGCCACCCCAAAGTTTGGAACGGCTCTGTTTACAAGAACCTCGTTTACAGTACAAGTTCAACATCGCAGAAATTGAAAAATGGATAAAGAAGTTGTGGTATTTACTTACAAAGCAATATCACTCAGCAATGAAATCTGTGTCATCAGGCCCTTAGCAGCACAATGAGTGGATTCAGGTATGATGATTCTAACTGAAATAAGTCACACAGAAAAAGAAACATCATAAGATATCAGTAATACACGGAATGTAAACTTGGCTACACAGGAACTAAATTACAGAAGAGAACAGGGTCTCAAATTTAGAAAACCAACTTATGCTTGCTTAAGGGGAAAGGTGAGTCGGGGTGCTGCATAAAACCAGAGGTTGAAATGAGCACAGATAAAGTTCCTTAAGCCAAATATGGAATAGACAAGAGCTACTCCTTGCTCAATGAAATGGACTCAACACCGCATATTAAACGCCTAAGAATGTACCTGAGTAGTAAGTATCTTAAAACCTATGGATTGCTATGTCTCCGAAAGAGAATCAAGCATGTGTACAGGGGCATAAACGCAGCAGTGATAGGATTGGAGAGGTTCGGTGAGCAAATGAAGACCCTTTGAAGTCATATTGCATGGTACCCATTCCACGGGTTTCAACTACCCAGGTTTTAGGTATTCTTCCTTCAGCTAAAACATGCATGTGGAACCCAAGTATGATCAACCATGTGAACGGGAGACGTGTTCAAATATGTCTCAGTTTTCCTCCCCTGGTACTCGGGTGCAACATTCCAGACGCTTTACTAACACTCTCCCCACTTGAAAAGTCAGCGCCTTTAACCTCCTGTTTGTCCCAGTTTGCAATTTCTGTGGAAGATGAACAGGAATAGCGAGAACCAATGAGAGGCTAGCTGGAGGTGTCTGGACGGGCAAATTTAACTCTCATTTCCCACCAGGAAGAGGAAATAACCAAAGGCTCAGCGTGCCGTGCCGGAACCAGATTAGGGCCTGAAGCCATCCTGCGGTGTTGCGGCCAGCTCAAAAGAAAGCGAGTTGAAGAAAGGAGCTCAGGGGCACTGTAATTCACAAACCTGCAGAGTTATAAATGACAGCTATCGTCCAAAAATAGACTGAAGTAAGGCTGCCAAGAGGACTTGAAAGCGGGGCAGAATTGCAGGAAACCGATTTCAGGAGGTAGACTGGAATTGCATTGAAAGCATAGGAAAAGAGGCAGAACGTCCACAATGATGCACTTGGCCAAAAAGGGCGTATGCGTTTTTTCCTGAATATATTCAGGAAAAAACGCATACGCCCTTTTTGGCCAACCAAGCAAGCTTGCAAAGGAAATCTGCACTACAATGAAGTCTCACTTCCCCCCGGTCAAAAGGGCCATCTGAAAAAAGTGTAAAATCCAGAAAGGCAGGACAGGCCATGGAGAACTGGGAGCCTTGTTATGCTGAACGGCGGGATGTAAATTGCCAACAAACACTCGGGAGAAGTGTATGGTGTTTCCTGAAACATCTAAAAAACAAAGCAACAGAGCCTAGGGCACTTCCACTTATGGTCCTATAGCTTAGGGAATTTAAAATCAATAAGACACAGCCACCCCAAAGTTTGGAACGGCTCTGTTTACAAGAACCTCGTTTACAGTACAAGTTCAACATCGCAGAAATTGAAAAATGGATAAAGAAGTTGTGGTATTTACTTACAAAGCAATATCACACAGCAATGAAATCTGTATCATCAGGCCCTTAGCAGCACAATGAGTGGATTCAGGTATGATGATTCTAACTGAAATAAGTCACACAGAAAAAGAAACATCATAAGATATCAGTAATGCACGGAATGTAAACTTGGCTACAGAGGAACTGAATTACAGAACAGAACAGGGTCTCAAATTTAGAAAACCAACTTATGCTTGCTTAAGGGGAAAGGTGAGTTGGGGTGCTGCATAAAACCAGAGATTGAAATGAGCACAGATAATGTTCCTTAAGCCAAATATGGAATAGACAAGAGCTACTCCTTGCTCAACGAAATGGACTCAACACCGCATATTAAACGCCTAAGAATGTACCTGACTAGTAAGTATCTTAAAACCTATGGATTGCTATGTCTCCGAAAGAGAATCAAGCATGTGTACAGGGGCATAAACGCAGCAGTGATAGGATTGGAGAGGTTCGGTGAGCAAATGAAGACCCTTTGAAGTCATATTGCATGGTACCCATTCCACGGGTTTCAACTACCCAGGTTTAAGGTATTCTTCCTTCAGCTAAAACATGCATGTGGAACCCAAGTATGATCAACCATGTGAATGGGAGACGTGTTCAAATATGTCTCAGTTTTCCTCCCCTGGTACTCGGGTGCAACATTCCAGACGCTTTACTAACACTCTCCCCACTTGAAAAGTCAGCGCCTTTAACCTCCTGTTTGGCCCAGTTTGCAATTTCTGTGGAAGATGAACAGGAATAGCGAGAACCAATGAGAGGCTAGCTGGAGGTGTCTGGACGGGCAAATTTAACTCTCATTTCCCACCAGGAAGAGGAAATAACCAAAGGCTCAGCGTGCCGTGCCGGAACCAGATTAGGGCCTGAAGCCATCCTGCGGTGTTGCGGCCAGCTCAAAAGAAAGCGAGTTGAAGAAAGGAGCTCAGGGGCACTGTAATTCACAAACCTGCAGAGTTATAAATGACAGCTATCGTCCAAAAATAGACTGAAGTAAGGCTGCCAAGAGGACTTGAAAGCGGGGCAGAATTGCAGGAAACCGATTTCAGGAGGTAGACTGGAATTGCATTGAAAGCATAGGAAAAGAGGCAGAACGTCCACAATGATGCACTTGGCCAAAAAGGGCGTATGCGTTTTTTCCTGAATATATTCAGGAAAAAACGCATACGCCCTTTTTGGCCAACCAAGCAAGCTTGCAAAGGAAATCTGCACTACAATGAAGTCTCACTTCCCCCCGGTCAAAAGGGCCATCTGAAAAAAGTGTAAAATCCAGAAAGGCAGGACAGGCCATGGAGAACTGGGAGCCTTGTTATGCTGATGGGCGGGATGTAAATTGCCAACAACCACTCGGGAGAAGTGTATGGTGTTTCCTGAAACATCTAAAAAACAAAGCAACAGAGCCTAGGGCACTTCCACTTATGGTCCTATAGCTTAGGGAATTTAAAATCAAAAAGACACAGCCACCCCAAAGTTTCGAACGGCTCTGTTTACAAGAACCTCGTTTACAGTACAAGTTCAACATCGCAGAAAGTGAAAAATGGATAAAAAAGTTGTGGTATTTACTTACAAAGCAATATCACTCAGCAATGAAATCTGTGTCATCAGGACCTTAGCAGCAGAATGAGTGGATTCAGGTATGATGATTCTAACTGAAATAAGTCACACAGAAAAAGAAACATCATAAGATATCAGTAATACACGGAATGGAAACTTGGCTACACAGGAACTGAATTACAGAACAGAACAGGGTCTCAAATTTAGAAAACCAACTTATGCTTGCTTAAGGGTAAAGGTGAGTTGGGGTGCTGCATAAAACCAGAGATTGAAATGAGCACAGATAAAGTTCCTTAAGCCAAATATGGAATAGACAAGAGCTACTCCTTGCTCAACGAAATGGACTCAACACCGCATATTAAACGCCTAAGAATGTACCTGACTAGTAAGTATCTTAAAACCTATGGATTGCTATGTCTCCGAAAGAGAATCAAGCATGTGTACAGGGGCATAAACGAAGCAGTGATAGGATTGGAGAGGTTCGGTGAGCAAATGAAGACCCTTTGAAGTCATATTGCATGGTACCCATTCCACGGGTTTCAACTACCCAGGTTTTAGGTATTCTTCCTTCAGCTAAAACATGCATGTGGAACCCAAGTATGATCAACCATGTGAACGGGAGACGTGTTCAAATATGTCTCAGTTTTCGTACCCTGGTACTCGGGTGCAACATTCCAGACGCTTTACTAACACTCTCCCCACTTGGAAAGTCAGCGCCTTTAACCTCCTGTTTGGCCCAGTTTGCAATTTCTGCGGAAGATGAACAGGAATAGCGAGAACCAATGAGAGGCTAGCTGGAGGTGTCTGGATGGGCAAATTTAACTCTCATTTCCCACCAGGAAGAGGAATTAACCAAAGGCTCAGCATGCCAGGCCGGAACCAGATTAGGGCCTGAAGCCATCCTGCGGTGTTGCGGCCAGGTCACAAGAAAGCGAGTTGAAGAAAGGAGCTCAGGGGCACTGTAATTCACAAACCTGCAGAGTTATAAATGACAGCTATCGTCCAAAAATAGACTGAAGTAAGGCTGCCAAGAGGACTTGAAAGCGGGGCAGAATTGCAGGAAACCGATTTCAGGAGGTAGACTGGAATTGCATTGAAAGCATAGGAAAAGAGGCAGAACGTCCACAATGATGCACTTGGCCAAAAAGGGCGTATGCGTTTTTTCCTGAATATATTCAGGAAAAAACGCATACGCCCTTTTTGGCCAACCAAGCAAGCTTGCAAAGGAAATCTGCACTACAATGAAGTCTCACTTCCCCCCGGTCAAAAGGGCCATCTGAAAACAGTGTAAAATCCAGAAAGGCAGGACAGGCCATGGAGAACTGGGAGCCTTGTTATGCTGATGGGCGGGATGTAAATTGCCAACAGACACTTGGGAGAAGTGTATGGTGTTTCCTGAAACATCTAAAAAACAAAGCAACAGAGGCTAGGGCACTTCCACTTATGGTCCTATAGCTTAGGGAAATTAAAATCAAAAAGACACAGCCACCCCAAAGTTTGGGACGCCTCTGTTTACAAGAACCTCGTTTACAGTACAAGTTCAACATCGCAGAAAGTGAAAAATGGATAAAGAACTTGTGGTACTTACGTACAATGCAGTATCACTCAGCAATGAAATCTATGTCATCAGGCCCTTAGCAGCATAATGAGTGGATTCAGGTACGATGATTCTAACTGAAATAAGTCACACAGAAAAAGAAACATCATAAGATATCACTAATACACGGAATGTAAACTTGGCTACACAGGAACTGCATTCCAAAACAGAACAGGGTCTCAAATTTAGAAAACCAACTTATGCTTGCTTAAGGGGAAAGGTGAGTTGGGGTGCTGCATAAAACCAGAGATTGAAATGAGCACAGATAAAGTTCCTTAAGCCAAATATGGAATAGACAAGAGCTACTCCTTGCTCAACGAAATGGACTCAAAACCCCATATTAAACGCCTAAGAATGTACCTGACTAGTAAGTATCTTAAAACCTATGGATTGCTATGTCTCCGAAAGAGAATCAAGCATGTGTACAGGGGCATAAACGCAGCAGTGATAGGATTGGAGAGGTTCGGTGAGCAAATGAAGACCCTTTGAAGTCATATTGCATGGTACCCATTCCACGGGTTTCAACTACCCAGGTTTAAGGTATTCTGCCTTCAGCTAAAACATGCATGTGGAACCTAGAGTATGATCAACCATGTGATCGGGAGACGTGTTCAAATATGTCTCAGTTTTCGTACCCTGGTACTCGGGTGCAACATTCCAGACGCTTTACTAACACTCTCCCCACTTGGAGAGTCAGTCCCTTTAACCTCCTGTTTGGCCCAGTTTGCAATTTCTGCGGAAGATGTACAGGAATAGCGAGAACCAATGAGAGGCTAGCTGGAGGTGTCTGGACGGGCAAATTTAACTCTCATTTCCCACCAGGAAGGGAAATAACCAAAGGCTCAGCGTGCCGTGCCGGAAGCAGATTAGGGCCTGAAGCCATCCTGCGGTGTTGCGGCCAGCTCAAAAGAAAGCGAGTTGAAGAAAGGAGCTCAGGGTCTCTGTAATTCACAAACCCGCAGAGTTATAAATGACAGCTATCGTCCAAAAATAGACTGAAGTAAGGCTGCCAAGAGGACTTGAAAGCGGGGCAGAATTGCAGGATACCGATTTCAGGAGGTAGACTGGAATTGCATTGAAAGCATAGGAAAAGAGGCAGAACGTCCACAATGATGCACTTTGCCAAAAGGGCGTATGCGTTTTTTCCTGAATATATTCAGGAAAAAACGCATACGCCCTTTTTGGCCAACCAAGCAAGCTTGCAAAGGAAATCTGCACTACAATGAAGTCTCACTTCCCCCCGGTCAAAAGGGCCATCTGAAAAAAGTGTAAAACCCAGAAATGCAGGACAGGCCATGGAGAACTGGGAGCCTTGTTATGCTGATGGGCGGGATATAAATTGCCAACAGACACTCGGGAGATGTGTATGGTGTTTCCTGAAACATCTAAAAAACAAAGCAACAGAGCCTAGGGCACTTCCTCTTATGGTCCTATAGCTTAGGGAAATTAATATCAAAAAGACACAGCAACCCCAAAATTTGGGATGGCTCTTTTTACAGAAATCTCTTCTACGGCACAAGTTAAATATCCCAGAGAGCAAATAATGGATAAAGAAGTTGCGGTACTTATGTACAACAGAATACCACTCAGCAATGAAATCTATGTCACCAGGCCCGTACCAGCATAATGAGTGCATTGAGGCACGATGATTCTAAGTGAAATAAGTCACACAGAAAAAGAAACATCATAAGGTATCACTAATACACGGAATGTGAACTTGGCTACACATGAACTGAATTACAAAACAGAACAGGGTCTCAAGTTTAGAAAACCAACTTATGCCTGCGTAAGGGGGAAGGTGAGTTGGGATGCTGCATAAAAGCAGAGTTTGAAATTAGCACAGATACTGTTCCATAAGCCAAATATGTAATAGACAAGAGCTACCCCTTGCTCAACGAAATGGATTCAACAATGAGGTATCACCTCACACCTGGTAGAATAGGCATCATTGAAAATCTACAAACAAAAAATGCTGGAAAGGGTGTGGAGAAAAGGAACCCTCTTCCACTATTGTTGGGAATATAAATTGATACAGTCATTATGGAGAATAATATGGAATTTCTTAAGAAACTAACAATAGAATTACCATATGATACAGCAATCCCAGTACTGGACATATACCCAGACAAAACCATAAATCAAAAAGAGTCATTCACCGCAATGTTCATTGCATCACTATTTACAATATCGAGGTAATGGAAGCAACCTAAATGCCCACAGACAGACGAATGCATAAAGCTGTGGTACATATATAAAATGGAATATTACTAAGCCATGAAAAGGAATGAAATTGGGTCATTTGTAGAGACGTCGATGGATCTAGAGACTGTCATACAGAGTGAAGTAAGTCAGAAAGAGAAAAACAAATCTTGTATATTCATGCATATATGTGGAACCTAGAAAAACTGTACAGATTAACCATTTTGCAAGGCATAAATAGAGCAACAGATGTAGACAACAAACGTATGGACAACAAGGGGGGAAAGCTGTTGGGGGGGTGGTGGTGGGAGGAGTTGAGAGACTGGGATTGGCATGTATACATTTATATGTATAAAATAGATAACCAATAAGAACCTGCTGTATAAAAATATAAAATAAAATTCAAAATTAAAAAGAAATAAAATTTAAAAAATAAAACAGAAAAAACAATTATTCCCTGCACATACATGTATTTATATGAATAAATTATTTCCATGCTTATATCTGTAAATACAAAAAAGAGGAATAAAATCTACCTTGAACCAAAAACGAAAAAGAGAAAAAAAACACAGAACCCACCAGTTACACAGAGGAAAACCGTATCAGGGCACTTGCTCCAGTTGTAAACAATTCTGAAGTTGGTCAGTGGTGGGGAATCGTCTCCCATTCAGCCAGCAGCCCCCACGCAACAAGCGTCCTCATTGCAAAGCTGGGGCACCGTGCCGAGGCATCTGTGAGTAAACGTGAGCTGAGCCCCAGGCCAGTTGCTGCTGAACTATTCCCACCCGTCCCAGGTAAAACACCTGAATATATACAAGGACTTGAAAGCCTAGAGGAAGGGCCATAGAGCCACACGAGTGACAGCATGCCGGCCGACTTGGTGCCTGCAGGCCAGCCAGGATGGTCCTGGCCCTGGGTGCTCTTCTGGAAGATTTCCATTTCCCTGCCTGAGATACCCGTCCTGTCCCTGCCCCCACTGCTTTTTTCCTTCCTCACCTCTGCCCAGGGAGAAATTCCAGCAGCAGGTATGGGTGACACATCCTCTTCTTTAGCAGGTGGCAGCCTGGCAACTGCTGCAGAAAGTCCAGCAGAGCCCCACTCACACTGGGCCACCCACAAAGCCGTGGCCTCTCACTCCCTCCCACCAGCCCAGCCCCGAGACTGCTGACAGGGCAGAGAAAATGGCGTCAGGCACGGCTGCAGGGGCTCTTGCTGCCTGGAGTGGTATTTATATTGATCTCAACCCAGGCACACCTGGGGAGGGCTGGCCGGCACGGTAAGGCTGCCCAGGTCAGCCAATCATCACCCCTCAGGGGCTCACAGTTGCAGAAAATGGAACTTGCTGAACCGGCCAGGTCCAAGGAACAGGTGTGGGCTCCTGAGAGTCAGGATAGACAAGGGGCTGCAGCTTTGGCTTGTTTTCTAATCATTTTATCTGGCCCATGAGTGGGAGACAACTTCAAGAAAACCCTCTCCTAATGAGAGGAACCCAGGAGTCAGGGAGAGGAGGGGTGGGTGGTGGTTGGAGACAGAGGCCTGGTGCCCCGGGTGCAGTGGAAGTCTCTGGAAGACCAGGTGGAGGGAGGCCTCACGGAGTGATGCCCAGGGTCACAGACCTGTCGCAGCTGCTGTTTGTTAGTTCAAGTCCTGCTCTGAGGTGCTCTGTGTCAGCTCTGAGCGACAGGTGAGCTGGGGGTGCTCTGCAATGAGGGCTATGTGCACGGTTCCTGTGTGCCCAGCCCTGCCACGGTACCTGCAAGGGTAGCTCTGTATCCTGGGAGGGGCCTGACCACGAGAGCCCCGTGGGCTGGGGTGGGGGTGGGGTACCTGCCCAGGTGAGCTCCATATTCTGGGATTGGTCTGACCACGAGAGCCCCATGGGCTGCTGGGGACCTGGTAAAGGATGTCAGGACAGTCAGTGAAGCCACCGAGGATATACCTCCAGTTGCTCCTAATTCCTACACCCTGCTGGTCATTCTACCAACCACCAGGACATGGTATTCTGTATTAGTCTTCAATGATGCCTTCTTTTGTATTCCATTAGTCCCAGAGTCACAAGAAATTTTGGCTTGTGAGTGGCAGGACTCAACATACAACTAAAACAATACTTCCGGGCCGTCTGGCCCCAAGGGTGCAAAAATTCCCACACCATCTTTGGGGAAAGCTTAGCTAAAGACCTAAAAGTTCTACCTCTGGAAAAGGAAACCCTCCTTCAATATGCAGACGACATTCTGATCACCAGCCCTACTAAGGAGGCCTCTGAACTACCAAGCCAATAAAGGATAGAAGTTGTCCAAGAAAAAGCTCAAATATCACAGACTGCGGTGACCTGCCTGGGCTTCATTCTCACAGAAGGTCAGAGAAGCCCATCCCAGGAAAGGGAAGAAACCATTTTCAGCCTTACCCCTTTCTAAAACTAGAAGACAGCTTAGGGGTTCCTGGGGAGGCCAGGGTTTGCTGCTTCTGGATCCCTAGCTACAGTCTACTAGCTGGGCCTCTATATGAAACACTGAAAGGAAAAGATGATGATCCTTTTGAATAGAATCCAGAAGTGGCCTTTCAAGAATGGAAAGAGCAGTCAATTCAGACCCTTGCCCTGGAACTCCCTAATTTAGCTAAACCCTTTGACCTTTACATTCCCGGTGAAAGGTGAATCGCCATTGGAGAATTAGTGCAAAAACTGGGACCACTTGAAATGGAACAATGCAAGAATGCCATCCAGGTAGGATAAACTACGGTCACTAAGGGGCTTGGCCCACTGCCACATCTGGCCAAGATACTGGCGGTATCTAAAAACCTGGAAATCAGCAGCCCTAAAGGCCACCTCCCTCCTAAGGGAAAAGGACCCCACGTGGTGATCCTAACCACCAACCATGCCCTGAAGTTGCAGGGTTCGCTCCGTGGGCACACCGACCTCGAGTGAGGAGGCCCTCCAACTCCAACATCCAGAGAGATAACCGGGGGCAACAGGGCACCATGACGACTCGTGTGAACATCACTTGACCTGGAGTTTCTCTCATAAAACAACAAGAGTGTGTCCCAAAAGAGTAGACTACTGCTTGCAGGACTTACTGCACCCAGAGGGGAGCTAATAATCTTGGCGGGGGAACAGTATACCACACTGTCACCATAGAAAAGCCTACAGACACCGTGATGATGGTGGCCAATAAGACCGGCTGGACTCCTGTTTACTTCAAAAGGCTGTTGACTCAGTAGCCATCATGGTCCTTGATCACCACTGACCCTGGACTGTCTGGGAGTTGAGCGGGCAGGGCTCTGACACCTGGTGCTGTTTGTACGTTAATTCAGGGGCCTAACTGAAGAAAGCGCAGACTACTGGTCAGAGCATCTAGGCTGGCAGAGACGGTCAGCCTAAGGTGGCCGAACAAATGTGGGGCGGGGTGAAACCGGCCCCCACAGCGTCTCTGCACATCTCTTTCCTGGACCCTTAAAGGTCATTAGAATCTATAACACTTCCAATGCTGGTGCTCAGGTGGACGAGCAGGGAGGCAGGGGTCCTGGGGACAATCAACGTCACCGGGAGGCTGCTGGGGAGAAGCTCTGACCCTCGCCCCAGGGTATGAGGGCTCCCAACTCAGCACTCAGCAGTTACAGAAGAAGGGTCTGCACCCTCAGCACTCCAAGAATGAGGAACGGGACAAAAGGCAGAGGAGGGGTTTGTCCCCAGCAAAGCCCATTAAAAATCCCTGGGAGATAAAAATAGAATCTGGGCAATAAAGTCAAGTCTAACCTTTTTTATCCTTTGTGCTTTGTCTAATTTCACGTGCTCCTAGGGTCCCGCATGCAGAGGTTCCACACCCGGCACTTCAGACCAGATTTCCTAGTGCAGAATGGCTGGGTCGACACCTCAGCTCCTGGGGCCCAGTGCAGACTCCACGATATAGAGCCTGAGCTACAGCCAACCCGGCCCTCGAGAGCTCCGCCGCCTCCCTCCCTCCCGCTGACTCTGACAGGATCTCTACACAGCAGCCCAGCCCACAGCCCACGGGGTAGTGCATGCTCTCACCTCTCCATTCTCTGATCAAAATATAAAGTTTCCTTTGCTTGTGAACCAAACTCAGTCTCGATCTGTTGGCCCCAATGACACTGGGCAGGGGGACACTTGTTGGGGTCCACTCTGGAGGATCAGTAACAGAAATTGAGACTATTGTAACCTCAATGAACAGATGTGTGAGCCAAACTGTAGTTAACATAGAACAGTGTATAAGGCTCGGGTAAAATAAGATGTTTTTAACACTTCCATTTGATATTTCCATCACTTTTTATAAGCAAGTTCAGTGAAAAGGTTTGTCTTATTTGTCAGGTCAATATTAGAGAAACGAAGTGATTTCTTTCCAAGGATGTACAGCTAATAATCTTGGTTAAACCTTCAATCTTGTTTTAAATGCTTTTCCATTGAAAATGATACCTCTCTTTCAGCTCCCCCATTTCTGAGAAGTATAAAATCTTATAATTTATTATTACCAAAGGGGAAAGGTGGGAGGAGGGATAAATTAACAGTTTGGAATGAACACATACACACTGCTATGTATAAAATAGATCATCAACAAGGAACTACTGTATAGCACAGGGAACTACACTCAACATTTTGCAATAACCTATAAGGGGAAATAATCTGAAAAAGAATAGATATTTTTATTGACATCATCTATCAATGACAGTTAAAGTGTAGCCTAAGGGAAGCTGGTGGTGAGTGCTTCTGACCCTGAAGACTTCAATCATCTAAAGTTTGGACTCTGCCTACTTCCCAAGGCCCTTAATGAACATATGTGTAGCCGTAGCTTAAAAACTTCCCCAGTTTGGGTTTCGGGGAGACACTGATTTTGAAAAAGCCCTGGTGTTCTCCTTACATGAATGGGACTCTTCCTACTGCTAAAACATGTCTGTCACACCCAGAGGATGGTATACCGTCTGATCGGGAAGAGTTTGGAAAAGGCATCTCATCTCCTCATCTCCTGGTGCTCGGGTTCACCCCTCCAGCGTCTTTACTAACAGTCTCCCCACTTGGAGATGTCAGCACTGTCAACATCCTGTTGCGTACAGTTTGGAATTTGTCCAGAGGATGAAGCGGAAGGATGAGGAACAATGAGAGACAAGTCCTAGGTGTTCAGACAGGCACATGTCACTCTAATTTCCAATCAGGAAGACGAATTGACCAAAGGCTAGGGTTGCCCATGGAAACAGTATAGGGCTTGAGGAAATCCCGCTGCTTTGTGGCCAGTTCCCATAAACACGAGTTGAACAATGGAACTCAGGGGCAGTAAAATTCACAAAACTGCAGAGTTGAAAATATCCATCACTGAAAAATGTCTTGAGGAAAGTCAGAGAAAAGGACTTGTAAGCAAGGGAGAATGGCAGGAAAGGGATTTGAGGAGGTAGAAAGGACTCGCCATTAAGCACAAGAAAAGGAGCTGAACATTGCCAACATTGCAGTTGGCCAAAAAGGGTGTATGCGTTCTTTTCTGTATATATTCAAGAAAAGGGCATACACTTTTTTAGCCAACCAAACAGGTGGGCACTGGAAGTCAATACTACAAAAGATATCACTTCGCATCAGTCAGAAGAGCCATCCTCATAAAGCGTAAACAACAGAAATGCAGGACAGGGCAACGAGAAGAGGGAGCCCTGTGAGACTTATAGTGGAAATGTATATTGCCAACGGCCATTCTGGAGAAGTGTATTGTGTTTACTAAAGCATCTAAAAAATGAGCTACAGAGCATAGGGCACTTGCACTCATGGGCGTATATCTTGGGAAAAACAAAAATCGAGAGGACACAGGCACCCCAATGTTTACCCCCTCTCTGTTTAAAAGATCCTCGACTAGGATATAACTTAAATGTCTCTGGAGGGAAAAAATGGATAGAGATGTGGTACTTAGGTAGAGTGGAATATTATTCAGCCTGGAAATCAATGAAATATGGCCAGTTGTAACAACTCCGGAGGAGTTACGTATGATCATTCTAAGTGACAGAATTCAAAAAGAAAAAGACACATATCATAAGATATCACTTAAAGGTGGAATCCAAAATGGCTACACATGAAATAAATTACAAAACAAAAACATAGTCAAATATGTAGAAAACACGCATAAGGCTGCTAAACGGGAAAGGTGGGGAGGGGTGAGGCATCATCCAGGAGGTTGAAATTAGCAAAGATACCATTCCAAATACCAAACTGATAATCAACAAGGCCTACACGGTAGCTAAAAGAACTGCACTCAGCACACTCAAGTCACCGGAAAAGAATATATACGACTGGTAAGAATCTGAAAAAGAATTTATTGATGTCTCTCTGTACGCGAATCAAGTGGATGTACAGCAGCAAGAAACAGAGCTTTGAAAATCAGCTGTAACCAATATAGTAATAAATTGAAAAAAATAAACGACAGAGAGACAGAGAAAACCTCTTACAACTTTTCCTCAGGGACGGTGATGCAACATGGATTGAACACATCTAGACCCACAGCAGGATGAGACATAAGGCTGGAAACTGTTTGCGCTAAGAGAAATGTGAGGTTGGGTGAGGAAATGCACACCCTTTAAAGTAATACTACCTGGTACCCATTCAATGGGTCCCAAATCTGCAGGTTCAAGGGATCTTCCTACAGCTAAAACATGCATGGAAAACCCAGAGGACTGTACACCATGTGATCGGGAGATGTGTCTAAAATGCACCTCATTTATCCTCTCCTGGTGCTCCTGTTCACCATTCCAGCCACGCTACTTAGAATCTCCCCACTTGGAGAATCAGCACATTTAAACTTCTGTTTCACACATTTTGCAAATTGTGAGGAGGATGAACGGGAAGAGGGGGAACCAATGAGAGAAGAGTTGTAGGGGTTTGGACGGGCACATATCACTCTAATTTCCCATTAAGAATAAGAATTAAAGAAAGGCTCAGCCTGCCTCGCCGGAGCCAAAATAGGGCCTGAAGCAATCCTGCGGGTTTGAGGCCAGCTCACAAAAGAGCAACTTAAAAAATGGAGCTCAGGGTCACTGCAATTCACAAACCTGCAGAGTTATAAATGAAAACTAACGTCCAAAAATATGTTGAGGTAAGGCAAAGAAGAGGATCTGAATGCAAGACAGAATTGCAAGAAACAGATTTCAAGAGATAGATTGGACTCGTCTTTAACGCACATGAAAAGCGGCAGAATTTCGACAATGATGCAGTTGGCCCAAAAGGGCGTATGCGTTTTTTCCTGATTATATCCAGGAAAAAACGCATACGCACTTTATGGGCAACGAAGCAAGCAAGCAATGCAAATGTGCACAACAAAGAAGTCTCACTTCCCACCGGTCAAAAGGGCCATCCTAAAAAATTGTAAAAACCAGAAATGCAGGACAGGCCATGGAGAACAGGGAGCCTTTATACGCTGATGGGCAGTGTGTGAACTGCCGAGAGCCACTCTGGAGAAGTGTATGGTGGTTCCTAAATCATCTAAAAAACAGAGCTACAGAGCATAGGACACTTCCAATCATGGGAGTATATCTAGGGAAGTCTAAAAATCAACAAGACACAAGCACACCACAGTTTAGGGCTACTCTGTTTACAAGAACCTCAACTTCAGTACACCTTAAATATCCCAGGAAAGAGAACAATGGATAAAGAAGATGTGGTACTTATGTACAATGGAATATCTCTTCACCATGAAATCAATGTAATAAGGCTAGTAGAAGGATAAAGAGTGGATTTAGGTCCGATAATACTACTTGAAATAAGTCAAACAGAAAAAGAAACATATCATAAGATATCACTTATAGAGGGAGGGTAAATATGGCTGCACAAGAAATGAATTACAGAACAGAACAGTGTCTCACATTTAGAAAACACACTTATGTCAGCTTAAGGGGAAAGGAGAGGTGGGGTGATGCATAAAACCAGAGTTTGAAATTAGCACAGATACCGTTCAATAAACCAAATAGGTATTAGACAAGATCTACACCTTGCTCAATGAACAGGCCTCAACACACCCTATACACCGCAGAGAAATATATCTGAGGAATAAGAATCTTAAAACCCATGTATTGATATATCTCCATAAGGGAATCAAGTGTGTGCAGAGCGGCACAAACACAGCAGTGAAAAGGAGCTAAACCCCATTATAGAAATAAATTTTAAAAACAAAACGCTGAAACAATGAAAGAGAGAAAAATTCTTACAAAATTCGCTCAGGGGCTGTGATGCAACCTGGATTGACCACATATAAACCCACAGCTGGATAAGACATAAGGCTGGACACTTGGGACTGACAGGATTGGTGAGCTTTGGTGAGCAACTGCCGAAAGTTTAATGCAATACTTCATGCTACTCAGTCCAAGGGTCCCAACACTCCAGGTTGAAGGGAATCTTCCTACAGCTAAACCATGCTTGGGAAACCCAGCGACTGGTATACCATATGATCGGGAAAGGTTTCTAAAACGCACCTCATTTTTCCTCTCCTGGGGCTCCGGATCGACATTCCAGCTGCTTTACTAACAACATTCCCACATGGAGTCAATGCCTTTAAGTTCTGGTATCGCACAGTCTGCAGTTAGTGCAGAGGATGAATGGGAATAGGGGGAACCAGTGAGAAACTAGCTGTAGCGGTTTCAATGGGCACATGTCACTCTAATATCACATCAGTAAGAAGAATTAACCAAAGGCACAGCAGGTGCCCCAGAAGAAAAATAGGGCTTCAAGGAATCCTTTGGTTATGAGGCAATACCACAAAAATAAGAGCTAAAAAATGGAGCTAAGGGCCACTGCAATTCAAAAACCTGCAGAGTTATAAAGGCCAACTATTTTTAAAAAATATATTGAGGTAAGGCTATGAAGAGGCATTGAAAGCAAGGCAGAATTGCAGGAAACCGATTTCAGGAGGTAGACTGGAATTGCATTGAAAGCATATGAAGAGAGTCAGAAACTCGACAATGATGCACTTGGCCAAAAAGGGCGTATGCGTTTTTTCCTGAATATATTCAGGAAAAAACGCATACGCCCTTTTTGGCCAACCAAGCAAGCTTGCAAAGGAAATCTGCACTACAATGAAGTCTCACTTCCCCCCGGTCAAAAGGGCCATCTGAAAAAAGTGTAAAATCCATAAAGGCACGACAGGCCATGGAGAACTGGGAGCCTTCTTATGCTGATGGGCGGGATGTAAATTGCCAACAGTCACTCTGGAGAAGTGTATGGTGTTTCCTGAAACATCTAAAAAACAAAGCAACAGAGCATAGGGCACTTCCACTTATGGTCCTATAGCTTAGGGAAATTAAAATCAAAAAGACACAGCCACCCCAAAGTTTGGGACGGCTCTGTTTACAAGAACCTCGTTTACAGTACAAGTTCAATATCGCAGAAAGTGAAAAATGGATAAAGAACTTGTGGTACTTACGTACAATGCAATATCACTCAGCAATGAAATCTATGTCATCAGGCCCGTAGCAGCATAATGAGTGGATGCAGGTATGATGATTCGAACTGAAATAAGTCACACAGAAAAGAAACATCATAAGGTATCACTAATACACGGAATGGAAACTTGGCTACACAGGAACTGAATTACACAACAGAACAGGGTCTCAAGTTTAGAAAACCAACTTATGCTTGCTTAAGGGGGAAGGTGAGTTGGGGTGCTGCATAAAACCAGAGATTGAAATGAGCACAGATAAAGTTCCTTAAGCCAAATATGGAATAGACAAGAGCTACTCCTTGCTCAACGAAATGGACTCAACACCCCATATTAAACGCCTAAGAATGTACCTGACTAGTAAGTATCTTAAAACCTATGGATTGCTATGTCTCTGAAAGAGAATCAAGCATGTGTACAGGGGCATAAACGCAGCAGTGATAGGATTGGAGAGGTTCGGTGAGCAAATGAAGACCCTTTGAAGTCATATTGCATGGTACCCATTCCACGGGTTTCAACTACCCAGGTTTAAGGTATTCTTCCTTCAGCTAAAACATGCATGTGGAACCTAGAGTATGATCAACCATGTGATCGGGAGACGTGTTCAAATATGTCTCAGTTTTTGTACCCTGGTACTCGGGTGCAACATTCCAGACACTTACTAACACTCTCCCCACTTGGAGAGTCAGTCCCTTTAACCTCCTGTTTGGCCCAGTTTGCAATTTCTGCGGAAGATGAACAGGAATAGCGAGAATCAATGAGAGACTAGCTGGAGGTGTTAGGATGGGCAAATTTAACTCTCATTTCCCACCAGGAAGAGGAATTAACCAAAGGCTCAGCGTGCCGTGCCAGAACCAGATTAGGGCCTGAAGCCATCCTGCGGTGTTGCGGCCAGGTCACAAGAAAGCGAGTTGAAGAAAGCAGCTCAGGGGCACTGTAATTCACAAACCTGCAGAGTTATAAATGACAGCTATCGTCCAAAAATAGACTGAAGTAAGGCTGCCAAGAGGACTTGAAAGCGGGGCAGAATTGCAGGAAACCGATTTCAGGAGGTAGACTGGAATTGCATTGAAAGCATAGGAAAAGAGGCAGAACGTCCACAATGATGCACTTGGCCAAAAAGGGCGTATGCGTTTTTTCCTGAATATATTCAGGAAAAAACGCATACGCCCTTTTTGGCCAACCAAGCAAACTTGCAAAGGAAATCTGCACTACAATGAAGACTCACTTCCCCCCGGTCAAAAGGGCCATCTGAAAAAAGTGTAAAATCCAGAAAGGCAGGACAGGCCATGGAGAACTGGGAGCCTTGTTATGCTGATGGGCGGGATGTAAATTGCCAACAACCACTCGGGAGAAGTGTATGGTGTTTCCTGAAACATCTAAAAAACAAAGCAACAGAACCTAGGGCACTTCCACTTATGGTCCTATAGCTTAGGGAAATTAAAATCAAAAAGACACAGCCACCCCAAAGTTTGGAACGGCTCTGTTTACAAGAACCTCGTTTACAGTACAAGTTCAACATCGCAGAAAGTGAAAAATGGATAAAGAAGTTGTGGTATTTACTTACAAAGCAATATCACTCAGCAATGAAATCTGTGTCATCAGGCCCTTAGCAGCACAATGAGTGGATTCAGGTATGATGATTCTAACTGAAATAAGTCACACAGAAAAAGAAACATCATAAGATATCAGTAATACACGGAATGTAAACTTGGCTACACAGGAACTGAATTACAGAACAGAACAGGGTCTCAAATTTAGAAAACCAACTTATGCTTGCTTAAGGCGAAAGGTGAGTTGGGGTGCTGCATAAAACCAGAGATTGAAATGAGCACAGATAAAGTTCCTTAAGCTAAATATGGAATAGACAAGAGCTACTCCTTGCTCAACGAAATGGACTCAACACCCCATATTAAACGCCTAAGAATGTACCTGACTAGTAAGTATCTTAAAACCTATAGATTGCTATGTCTCCGAAAGAGAATCAAGCATGTGTACAGGGGCATAAACGCAGCAGTGATAGGATTGGAGAGGTTCGGTGAGCAAATGAAGACCCTTAGAAGTCATATTGCATGGCACCCATTCCACGGGTTTCAACTACCCAGGTTTAAGGTATTGTTCCTTCAGCTAAAACATGCATGTGGAACCTAGAGTATGATCAACCATGTGATCGGGAGACGTGTTCAAATATGTCTCAGTTTTCCTCCCCTGGTACTCGGGTGCAACATTCCAGACGCTTTACTAACACTCTCCCCACTTGGAGAGTCAGTCCCTTTAACCTCCTGTTTGGCCCAGTTTGCAATTTCTGCGGAAGATGAACAGGAATAGCGAGAACCAATGAGAGACTAGCTGGAGGTGTCTGGACGGGCAAATTTAACTCTCATTTCCCACCAGGAAGAGGAATTAACCAAAGGCTCAGCGTGCCGTGCCAGAACCAGATTAGGGCCTGAAGCCATCCTGCGGTGTTGCGGCCAGCTCACAAGAAAGCGAGTTGAAGAAAGGAGCTCAGGGGCACTGTAATTCACAAACCTGCAGAGTTATAAATGACAGCTATCGTCCAAAAATAGACTGAAGTAAGGCTGCCAAGAGGACTTGAAAGCGGGGCAGAATTGCAGGAAACCGATTTCAGGAGGTAGACTGGAATTGCATGGAAAGCATAGGAAAAGAGGCAGAACGTCCACAATGATGCACTTGGCCAAAAAGGGCGTATGCGTTTTTTCCTGAATATATTCAGGAAAAAACGCATACGCCCTTTTTGGCCAACCAAGCAAGCTTGCAAAGGAAATCTGCACTACAATGAAGTCTCACTTCCCCCCGGTCAAAAGGGCCATCTGAAAAAAGTGTAAAATCCAGAAAGGCAGGACAGGCCATGGAGAACTGGGAGCCTTGTTATGCTGATGGGCGGGATGTAAATTGCCAACAACCACTCGGGAGAAGTGTATGGTGTTTCCTGAAACATCTAAAAAACAAAGCAACAGAACCTAGGGCACTTCCACTTATGGTCCTATAGCTTAGGGAAATTAAAATCAAAAAGACACAGCCACCCCAAAATTTGGAACGGCTCTGTTTACAAGAACCTCGTTTACAGTACAAGTTCAACATCGCAGAAAGTGAAAAATGGATAAAGAAGTTGTGGTATTTACTTACAAAGCAATATCACTCAGCAATGAAATCTGTGTCATCAGGCCCTTAGCAGCACAATGAGTGGATTCAGGTATGATGATTCTAACTGAAATAAGTCACACAGAAAAAGAAACATCATAAGATATCAGTAATACACGGAATGTAAACTTGGCTACACAGGAACTGAATTACAGAACAGAACAGGGTCTCAAATTTAGAAAACCAACTTATTCTTGCTTAAGGGTAAAGGTGAGTTGGGGTGCTGCATAAAACCAGAGATTGAAATGAGCACAGATAAAGTTCCTTAAGCCAAATATGGAATAGACAAGAGCTACTCCTTGCTCAACGAAATGGACTCAACACCGCATATTAAACGCCTAAGAAGGTACCTGTCTAGTAAGTATCTTAAAACCTATGGATTGCTATGTCTCCGAAAGAGAATCAAGCATGTGTACAGGGGCATAAACGCAGCAGTGATAGGATTGGAGAGGTTCGGTGAGCAAATGAAGACCCTTTGAAGTCATATTGCATGGTACCCATTACACGGGTCTCAACTCTCCAGGTTTAAGGTATTCTTCCTTCAGCTAAAACATGCATGTGGAACCCAGAGTATGATCAACCGTGTGAACGGGAGACGTGTTCAAATATGTCTCAGTTTTCCTCCCCTGGTACTCGGGTGCAACATTCCAGACGCTTTACTAACACTCTCCCGACTTGGAGAGTCAGTCCCTTTAACCTCCTGTTTGGCCCAGTTTGCAATTTCTGCGGAAGGTGAACAGGAATAGCGAGAACCAATGAGAGACTAGCTGGAGGTGTCTGGATGGGCAAATTTAACTCTCATTTCCCACCAGGAAGAGGAATTAACCAAAGGCTCAGCGTGCCGTGCCGGAACCAGATTAGGGCCTGAAGCCATCCTGCGGTGTTGCGGCCAGCTCACAAGAAAGCGAGTTGTAGAAAGGAGCTCAGGGGCACTGTAATTCACAAACCTGCAGAGTTATAAATGACAGTTATCGTCCAAAAATATACTGAAGTAAGGCTGCCAAGAGGACTTGAATGCGGGGCAGAATTGCAGGAAACCGATTTCAGGAGGTAGACTGAAATTGCATTGAAAGCATAGGAAAAGTGGCAGAACGTACACAATGATGCACTTGGCCAAAAAGGGCGTATGCGTTTTTTCCTGAATATATTCAGGAAAAAACGCATACGCCCTTTTTGGCCAACCAAGCAAGCTTGCAAAGGAAATCTGCACTACAATGAAGTCTCACTTCCACCTGGTCAAAAGGGCCATCTGAAAAAAGTGTAAAATCCATAAAGGCACGACAGGCCATGGAGAACTGGGAGCCTTCTTATGCTGATGGGCGGGATGTAAATTGCCAACAGCCACTCTGGAGAAGTGTATGGTGTTTCCTGAAACATCTAAAAAACAAAGCAACAGAGTCTAGGGCACTTCCACTTATGGTCCTATAGCTTAGGGAAATTAAAATCAAAAAGACACAGCCACCCCAAAGTTTGGGACGCCTCCGTTTACAAGAACCTCGTTTACCGTACAAGTTCAATATCACAGAAAGTGAAAAATGGATAAAGAACTTGAGGTACTTACGTACAATGCAGTATCACTCAGCAATGAAATCTATGTCATCAGGCCCTTAGCAGCATAATGAGTGGATTCAGGTACGATGATTCTAACTGAAATAAGTCACACAGAAAAAGAAACATCATAAGATATCACTAATACACGGAATGTAAACTTAGCTACACAGGAACTGCATTCCGAAACAGAACAGGGTCTCAAATTTAGAAAACCAACTTATGCTTGCTTAAGGGGAAAGGTGAGTTGGGGTGCTGCATAAAACCAGAGATTGAAATGAGCACAGATAAAGTTCCTTAAGCCAAATATGGAATAGACAAGAGCTACTCCTTGCTCAACGAAATGGACTCAACACCCCATATTAAACGCCTAAGAATGTACCTGACTACTAAGTATCTTAAAACCTATGGATTGCTATGTCTCCAAAAGAGAATCAAGCGTGTGTACAGGGGCATAAACGCAGCAGTGATAGGATTGGAGAGGTTCGGTGAGCAAATGAAGACCCTTTGAAGTCATATTGCATGGTACCCATTACACGGGTCTCAACTCTCCAAGTTTTAGGTATTCTTCCTTCAGCTAAAACATGCATGTGGAACCCAGAGTATGATCAACCATGTGAACGGGAGACGTGTTCAAATATGTCTCAGTTTTCCTCCCCTGGTACTCGGGTGCAACATTCCAGACGCTTTACTAACACTCTCCCCACTTGGAGAGTCAGCGCCTTTAACCTCCTGTTTGGCCCAGTTTGCAATTTCTGCGGAAGATGAACAGGAATAGCGAGAACCAATGTGAGGTTAGCTGGAGGTGTCTGAATGGGCAAATTTAACTCTCATTTCCCACCAGGAAGAGGAATGAACCAAAGGCTCAGCGTGCCGGGCCGGAACCAGATTAGGGCCTGAAGCCATCCTGCGGTGTTGCGGCCAGGTCACAAGAAAGCGAGTTGAAGAAAGGAGCTCAGGGGCACTGTAATTCACAAACCTGCAGAGTTATAAATGACAGCTATCGTCCAAAAATAGACTGAAGTAAGGCTGCCAAGAGGACTTGAAAGTGGGGCAGAATTGCAGGAAACCGATTTCAGGAGGTAGACTGGAATTGCATTGAAAGCATAGGAAAAGAGGCAGAACGTCCACAATGATGCACTTGGCCAAAAAGGGCGTATGCGTTTTTTCCTGAATATATTCAGGGAAAAACGCATACGCCCTTTTTGGCCAACCAAGCAAACTTGCAAAGGAAATCTGCACTACAATGAAGTCTCACTTCCCCCCGGTAAAAAGGGCCATCTGAAAAAAGTGTAAAATCCAGAAAGGCAGGACAGGCCATGGAGAACTGGGAGCCTTGTTATGCTGATGGGCGGGATGTAAATTGCCAACAACCACTCGGGAGAAGTGTATGGTGTTTCCTGAAACATCTAAAAAACAAAGCAACAGAACCTAGGGCACTTCCACTTATGGTCCTATAGCTTAGGGAAATTAAAATCAAAAAGACACAGCCACCCCAAAGTTTGGAACGGCTCTGTTTACAAGAACCTCGTTTACAGTACAAGTTCAACATCGCAGAAAGTGAAAAATGGATAAAGAAGTTGTGGTATTTACTTACAAAGCAATATCACTCAGCAATGAAATCTGTGTCATCAGGCCCTTAGCAGCACAATGAGTGGATTCAGGTATGATGATTCTAACTGAAATAAGTCACACAGAAAAAGAAACATCATAAGATATCAGTAATACACGGAATGTAAACTTGGCTACACAGGAACTGAATTACAGAACAGAACAGGGTCTCAAATTTAGAAAACCAACTTATTCTTGCTTAAGGGTAAAGGTGAGTTGGGGTGCTGCATAAAACCAGAGATTGAAATGAGCACAGATAAAGTTCCTTAAGTCAAATATGGAATAGACAAGAGCTACTCCTTGCTCAATGAAATGGACTCAACACCGCATATTAAACGCCTAAGAAGGTACCTGTCTAGTAAGTATCTTAAAACCTATGGATTGCTATGTCTCCGAAAGAGAATCAAGCATGTGTACAGGGGCATAAACGCAGCAGTGATAGGATTGGAGAGGTTCGTGAGCAAATGAAGACCCTTTGAAGTCATATTGCATGGTACCCATTACACGGGTCTCAACTCTCCAGGTTTAAGGTATTCTTCCTTCAGCTAAAACATGCATGTGGAACCCAGAGTATGATCAACCGTGTGAACGGGAGACGTGTTCAAATATGTCTCAGTTTTCCTCCCATGGTACTCGGGTGCAACATTCCAGACGCTTTACTAACACTCTCCCGACTTGGAGAGTCAGTCCCTTTAACCTCCTGTTTGGCCCAGTTTGCAATTTCTGCGGAAGGTGAACAGGAATAGCGAGAACCAATGAGAGACTAGCTGGAGGTGTGGGGACGGGCAAATTTAACTCTCATTTCCCACCAGGAAGAGGAATTAACCAAAGGCTCAGCGTGCCGTGCCGGAACCAGATTAGGGCCTGAAGCCATCCTGCGGTGTTGCGGCCAGCTCACAAGAAAGCGAGTTGTAGAAAGGAGCTCAGGGGCACTGTAATTCACAAACCTGCAGAGTTATAAATGACAGCTATCGTCCAAAAATATACTGAAGTAAGGCTGCCAAGAGGACTTGAATGCGGGGCAGAATTGCAGGAAACCGATTTCAGGAGGTAGACTGAAATTGCATCGAAAGCATAGGAAAAGTGGCAGAACGTACACAATGATGCACTTGGCCAAAAAGGGCGTATGCGTTTTTTCCTGAATATATTCAGGAAAAAACGCATACGCCCTTTTTGGCCAACCAAGCAAGCTTGCAAAGGAAATCTGCACTACAATGAAGTCTCACTTCCACCTGGTCAAAAGGGCCATCTGAAAAAAGTGTAAAATCCATAAAGGCACGACAGGCCATGGAGAACTGGGAGCCTTCTTATGCTGATGGGCGGGATGTAAATTGCCAACAGCCACTCTGGAGAAGTGTATGGTGTTTCCTGAAACATCTAATAAACAAAGCAACAGAGCCTAGGGCACTTCCACTTATGGTCCTATAGCTTAGGGAAATTAAAATCAAAAAGACACAGCCACCCCAAAGTTTGGGACGCCTCCGTTTACAAGAACCTCGTTTACCGTACAAGTTCAATATCACAGAAAGTGAAAAATGGATAAAGAACTTGAGGTACTTACGTACAATGCAGTATCACTCAGCAATGAAATCTATGTCATCAGGCCCTTAGCAGCATAATGAGTGGATTCAGGTACGATGATTCTAACTGAAATAAGTCACACAGAAAAAGAAACATCATAAGATATCACTAATACACGGAATGTAAACTTGGCTACACAGGAACTGCATTCCGAAACAGAACAGGGTCTCAAATTTAGAAAACCAACTTATGCTTGCTTAAGGGGAAAGGTGAGTTGGGGTGCTGCATAAAACCAGAGATTGAAATGAGCACAGATAAAGTTCCTTAAGCCAAATATGGAATAGACAAGAGCTACTCCTTGCTCAACGAAATGGACTCAACACCCCATATTAAACGCCTAAGAATGTACCTGACTACTAAGTATCTTAAAACCTATGGATTGCTATGTCTCCAAAAGAGAATCAAGCGTGTGTACAGGGGCATAAACGCAGCAGTGATAGAATTGGAGAGGTTCGGTGAGCAAATGAAGACCCTTTGAAGTCATATTGCATGGTACCCATTACACGGGTCTCAACTCTCCAAGTTTTAGGTATTCTTCCTTCAGCTAAAACATGCATGTGGAACCCAGAGTATGATCAACCATGTGAACGGGAGACGTGTTCAAATATGTCTCAGTTTTCCTCCCCTGGTACTCGGGTGCAACATTCCAGACGCTTTACTAACACTCTCCCCACTTGGAGAGTCAGCGCCTTTAACCTCCTGTTTGGCACAGTTTGCAATTTCTGCGGAAGATGAACAGGAATAGCGAGAACCAATGAGAGGCTAGCTGGAGGTGTCTGAACGGGCAAATTTAACTCTCATTTCCCACCAGGAAGAGGAATGAACCAAAGGCTCAGCGTGCCGGGCCGGAACCAGATTAGGGCCTGAAGCCATCCTGCGGTGTGGCGGCCAGGTCACAAGAAAGCGAGTTGAAGAAAGGAGCTCAGGGGCACTGTAATTCACAAACCTGCAGAGTTATAAATGACAGCTATCGTCCAAAAATAGACTGAAGTAAGGCTGCCAAGAGGACTTGAAAGCGGGGCAGAATTGCAGGAAACCGATTTCAGGAGGTAGACTGGAATTGCATTGAAAGCATAGGAAAAGAGGCAGAACGTCCACAATGATGCACTTGGCCAAAAAGGGCGTATGCGTTTTTTCCTGAATATATTCAGGAAAAAACGCATACGCCCTTTTTGGCCAACCAAGCAAGCTTGCAAAGGAAATCTGCACTACAATGAAGTCTCACTTCCCCCGGTCAAAAGGGCCATCTGAAAAAAGTGTAAAATCCAGAAAGGCAGGACAGGCCATGGAGAACTGGGAGCCTTGTTATGCTGATGGGTGGGATGTAAATTGCCAACAGACACTTGGGAGAAGTGTATGGTGTTTCCTGAAACATCTAAAAAACAAAGCAACAGAGCCTAGGGCACTTCCACTTATGGTCCTATAGCTTAGGGAAATTAAAATCAAAAAGACACAGCCACCCCAAAGTTTGGGACGCCTCCGTTTACAAGAATCTCGTTTACCGTACACGTTCAACATCGCAGAAAGTGAAAAATGGATAAAGAAGTTGTGGTATTTACTTACAAAGCAATATCACTCAGCAATGAAATCTGTGTCATCAGGCCCTTAGCAGCACAATGAGTGGATTCAGGTATGATGATTCTAACTGAAATAAGTCACACAGAAAAAGAAACATCATAAGATATCAGTAATACACGGAATGTAAACTTGGCTACACAGGAACTGAATTACAGAACAGAACAGGGTCTCAAATTTAGAAAACCAACTTATGCTTGCTTAAGGGGAAAGGTGAGTTGGGGTGCTGCATAAAACCAGAGATTGAAATGAGCACAGATAAAGTTCCTTAAGCCAAATATGGAATATACAAGAGCTACTCCTTGCTCAACAAAATGGACTCAACACCGCATATAAAATGCCTAAGAATGTACCTGTCTAGTAAGTATCTTAAAACCTATGGATTGCTATGTCTCCGAAAGAGAATCAAGCATGTGTACAGGGGCATAAACGCAGCAGTGATAGGATTGGAGAGGTTCGTGAGCAAATGAAGACCCTTTGAAGTCATATTGCATGGTACCCATTTCACGGGTCTCAACTACCCAGGTTTAAGGTATTCTTCCTTCAGCTAAAACATGCATGTGGAACCCAGAGTATGATCAACCGTGTGAACGGGAGACGTGTTCAAATATGTCTCAGTTTTCCTCCCCTGGTACTCGGG